>NW_026512878.1:0-262500 GCF_027579735.1 Bombina bombina
GTTCAATCTGATTGGCTGATTGGATCAGCCAATCGGATTGAACTTCAATCTGATTGGCTGATTCAATCAGCCAATCAGATTTTTCCTACCTTAATTCCGATTGGCTGATAGAATCCTATCAGCCAATCGGAATTGAAGGACGCCATCTTGGATGATGTCCCTTAAAGGAGCCTTCATTCGTCGGTAGTCCGTCAGGAAAGAAGGATGTTCCGCGTCGGCGGATAAAGATTGAAGATTGAAGACCCCGCTTGGAAGATGACATTGCCCGGATAGAAGACTTCTTCAGCGCCGCTTGGAAGATGACATCGCCCAGATGGAAGACTTCTTCAGCGCCGACTGGAGGATCACTTCATCGGATGGAAGATTTCCTTCAGCGCCCCTTGGAGGATCACTTCTGCCGCTCCGGATCTCCTCTTCAGTTCCATCGGTGGCTCGCTCGGCTGAGTGAAGATGACTCAAGGTAGGATAATCTTCAGGGGATTAGTGTTAGGTTATTTTAGGGTTTGGGTTAGATTAGGGGTATATGGGTGGTGGGTTTTAATGTTGGGGGGTTGTATTTTTCTTTTACAGGCAAAAAGAGCAGTTTTCTTTGGGGCAATGCCCACAAAAGGCCCTTTTAAGGGCTGGTAAGGTAAAAGAGCTTTGAACTTTTTTAATGTAAAATAGGGTAGGGAATTTTTTTATTTTGGGGGGCTTTGTTATTTATTAGGGGGCTTAGATTAGGTGTAATTAGCTTAAAATTGTTGTAATATTTTTTAAATGTTTGTAACCTATTTTTTATTTTTTGTAACTTAGCTTTTTTTATTTTTTGTACTTTAGTTAGTTTATGTAATTGTATTTAATTGTAGTTATTTGTATTTAATTTATTTAATGATAGCGTAGTGTTAGGTTTAATTGTAACTTGGTTAGGATTTATTTTACAGGTAATTTTGTATTTCTTTTAGCTTAGTAGTTAATAAATAGTTAATAACTATTTAATAACTATTCAAACTAGCTAAAATAAATACAAAGTTACCTGTAAAATAAATATAAATCCTAAAATAGCTACAATGTAATTATTAATTACATTGTAGCTATCTTAGGGTTTATTTTACATGTAAGTATTTAGTTTTAAATAGAAATAATTTATTTAAAGTATAGTGTAGTGTTAGGTGTAATTGTAACTTAGGTTGGGATTTATTTTACAGGTAAATTTCTCTTTATTTTAGCTAGGTAGGTATTAAATAGTTAATAACTATTTAATAGCTATTGTACCTAGTTAAAATAAATTGAAAGTTACCTGTAAAATAAAATAAATCCTAAGATAGCTACAATATAATTATTATTTATATTGTAGTTATATTAGGGTTATTTTATAGGTAAGTATTTAGTTTTAAATAGGATTAATTTAGTTAATAATAGAAATATTATTTATATTTATGTAATTAATATTTAAGTTAGGGGGGTGTTAGGGTTAGTGTTAGACTTAGGTTTAGGGGTAATAAATTTATTATAGTGGCGGCGGTATAGTGGGGGGCAGGATAGGGGTTACTAAATGTATTATAGGTGGCGACGGTGTAGGGGGGGCAGATTAGGGGTTAATAAATTTAATGTAGGTTGCGGCGGTGTCCGGGAGCGGCGGTTTAGGGGTTAATACAATTATAAGAGTTGCGGCGGGGTCTAGGAGCGGCGGTTTAGGGGTTAGTAACTTTATTGAGTTGCGGGGGGCTCTGGGGGTGCAGGTATAGGGGGTAGAACAGTGTAGTTAGTGTGAGTGCTTAGTGACAGGCTAGCAATAAAGCTGTAAAAAAGCCAAAGAGCAGCGAGATCGGATGAGTGATAACTCTCACAGTCCGCTGCTTCATCGTCCCGTACTTGGTGCGCGGCTTTTTGACAGATTTATTGATAACTTAGGTGAATATTTTCAGGTCCGCGGCGGCGATGGTAGGCGAGCTTAGGCGGGCGTATTGGGCCGGCGAAGGCAGGAAAGTTGACCACGATAACTATCCCCCTTAGTCTGAACTTCAAATGAGTAGTAGATTTTTTTTCTGACAATTTTAAAATTATGTCTTTTTCCACTCCCACTGTACCATGTGACAGCCAACAGCCAATCACAAATGCATACACATACCATGTGACAACAATCAGCCATTCACAAATGCATACACGCTTATTCTTGCACATGCTCAATAGGAGCTGGTGATTCAAAAAGTTAAAATATAAAAAGACTGTGCACATTTTGTTAATGGAAGTAAATTGGAAAGTTGTTAAAATTGCAAGCTCTATCTGAATAATGAAAGTTTAATTTTGATTGAGTGTCCCTTTAACCTCACTATATAGAGTGTTCTGGGGACAGAAGAAATTAACTTTAACGTACAGCTGAACAATATATAATATATAATTAGATGTAACAGTGGTACATCAGAAAACAACATCTTCAACATCATCTCTGCCAATAGTTAATGATGTCAAATTCAAAGTTGAATCCTCTCAGTAGCAGGCTATTCAGCTTATGTATCCAAAGATCTCCTGCCGACTCAGAATTTGTAGTTTGTTGCCACCCCTAGGGGGTCTCACTATTTGCTCAATAGCCTGCCTTCTAAAGGATCCAACCTTTCCATGATGTACATCTAGAAAATGTTTTGATAGAGCTGAACATGGGCTCTCGCTAGAGATGTAAGAGAGATGTTCCTTTATCTCGTACCTACCTCCCTAGTTGTTCTATTCACATATTGCATTCAATCAAATAAAATTTACTTGTACAATTCACGCAGCCCCTTGTGTAATATTCCTCAAAGTGATCGGCAGAGTGAAACTTATCCCGAAACATAGACATGGTCACAAGGACCACAAGTTCTCTTACCACACTTGAATGTTCCATTATGTCGTACCCAAGAGCTAGCTCTGCCTTCATCTCTAAGAAGACTAGGAGACAAGAGGTTGCCCAAGGTTAAGTTCTTTCTGTAGACATATTTGCATCCTTTTCTATGTATTGTCTTAGATTCCTGTCTCCCATCAGGATGGGTAATTTTTTCCTAATATGGAACACACTTCCCGGTACTGGTTTGAGTATGCCATAACTTAGATCAGTTCATTCCTAACTCTCTCAGCTTTTCTGGAGTCTCCGAAGGTACGCCCATGATCAGGTTGTCCCTGTCCATATTCTTAACTTTTGCAAAGGCACCTAACACCACCTTTTTAGTGTATCCTCTTTGACGTAAACATCTTGTCAGGTCTCCACTCTCCCTCAGCAAATCCCCTTATAGGGTACAATTCCTTTTTTATGCGAATTAATTGGCCCTTAGCTATCCCTCTAAACACATGTTTGGGGTGATTGCTCTTCGCATGCAGAAGCAAATTTCCTGTGATGGGCTTCCTATATAGAGTGGAGACCACCCTGGCAGAGGCAATCAGCTGGATTGCTGATCTGGTTTTGCCACCAGCCAGCTACCTGGCAGTACACTCTGCTCCATGCTAACTAGGTAATCCCTTCAGAACATTGTACCCACTATCGCCTCAAGGGCTATCAAGATCTTCAGCTCCACCTACCTTATCCATTTCAAGCACACTAACTGTTGTTGGCGTGATCCCATCTGACATTCTGCATGCTGACACACTACCCCAGGTTTCTGTCAAAGCTTGCTAATGTTGCACAAAATGTACACCACCACTTCCAAAAGAAAGGCATTACCAGGCTGCATCTTACTGCTTTATGTTGATAGGCTCCTTCTTTGATTTTGATTCAGAATAATGAGGTTGCAGGATGCAACATAGGCTCAATCTCTTCCCATAGTCTCCTGAAATATTATCAGCTGTTTAAGGTGCTGTATATTGAAACAAGACAAATATTTAAGCAGAATTGAAGCACTCTGTAGGGAGCCAGCTACCTGGAAGTTTCCCCAAAAAACTAGCTTTAAAAAAATTGAGGTCACTTCTAAATATTTCTAAAATGGGGAGTTGGGAAGTGGTCACTGATGTTCCAACCTACTGAGCTCTGTGCGCAAGTCATTTGTGTAAATTACATCTGTATTAATTAGGCTGTGATTGGTTGTAGGTGCTACACCCTTCCGTAAAGCTTGTCTGTGAAAAAAAGACAAATACACATTATTTTTTACCAGTTTTCTTACAAAAATATCAACACGTGGAAAAAGATATATTATTGACTTAGGCTTGGGATATAAAATGATTTATAAGATTTCATTAAAAAGTTATGTTTTAAAAATAAGTAAAACGTCAAATGTTCTTAATCTGTAACTATATAAAACAGGGATGTTAGTATAATAAAAATAAACTAATACAGCAAATCTATATGGATGGCACAATAAATTGCTAGAGTGAATTCTTCTAAAGATTACATCAGACTAATAGCAGTAATAGCTATAAAAATAGAAAACATTACTTTAGATAACACACTGTATGGTACACACTCAAGGAATGTAAGTCAGGATGAATGTTAACCCCTTTTATTTGCAGAAAGGTTATAAAAGTGTAGTAGATGTATTGGTTAAAGAGGCATTATTTCAGGATTTTTAAGTCAAAATAAAAATGAATAATCACACTACACTTTCTTAATTTTTCACCATACCCATTAAGGGCCAGGTAACAAGTGAGTGGTTTTTAACGCTCCTTTTTTGAGCGTTAACTCAAGAAGTATGCTTTTTGCGCACCATTGGGTAGCACTCATATTACAAGTTGAAAGTAAAAAGTTATAACGCGCACTAACCAGATGCAAGCAAAAATCCAAAGTTAGAATATTGCGAATGTGTTAACATATTTCCCCTTACAAGTCAATGAAGCAAAAAAAGTGGGAAAACCCCTACTCACGCGCAAACTGCATCCAATATTCTCAAGTGTGCCAACCAACATGAAAATATTAATATTTCACTTTTCAATGTTCTTCACAAAGCATAAATACATATTTATTCATATATCTAATGGTATTTTGGCACAATATATATCTATACCTATTTATTTATATATGATTATTTATAGCTATATATGTATAAACAAATATATATATACTGTATATATATATATATATATATATATATATATATATATATATATATATATATAAATATATATATATATAAAAAGCAAAAAAGTTCAGAGGTATGTGCACTCTCACCACATCCTGCAACTGCCAGGGTGCTCTTGAGAGGAATGTAATCAACAAGCAGAATAAAGCACTCACTGGACTATGGATATCTGTGAAACTTATTTATTCATGACTTTTCAGTACCTCAGACGTCCCTTCTTCTGACAACACAATAGTGAAAATGAACAAGCTTATAAAGGCCTGTAAACCCTCCAATCATCACAGGTTGTGTGCAACATCTGAGAACCCACACATAAAGGTGGCCCAGCTATAACAAAAAACCATATTTATTATGAAAATGCCAAATTAAATGTGATGGGCTAAACAAAGTGTTATAACAAGTGCTAGATAAAGAATATATGTGTCAAATATCACCGGTGATGCATCGTCAGAACACATTCACCCTCCCCCAGACCATAGGCTCCCCCGTGCTGCATGAAAGTGGACCACTGTCAACAGGAGGTGTGCCTTCACAGTCCAATAAGAGTGTAGGGGGCGGTGCTCTTCATGCAATCTCTTTTGGCCCCACTATAGAGATTGATTTTGTGCTACTTACACCTTTGACTTATGGTGGCTATCTGATTGAACAAATATTGAATTAGCACAGCGCATGTCCGATGTTTCTAACCTTGAGTTATGCGGCATTAACTTAAGTTCATTTCTATGTTGACAGTGGTTGCCATGGATACATATAACGTCTGGGGGGACCGTCTGGATTGTTGTTAGTGGTTGCTCTCACTGACCAATGAGTATATAGGGGGTGGTGCTCTATGTGCCATATTTTTCTTGTTTTCCAATGCGCTTATATATGTGTGTGTGTGTGTGTGATATATATATATATATATAAATATATATATATATATATATATATATATATATATATATATATAAATATATACACAAACACATCTATATTCAGACATGTATAAGTATGTAACATAGTAACATAGTAGATAAGGTATGTATTGTATATCAATGTTAAAGCCTTTTTTTTTCTATTACCTGAGACCTCATATCTTTGAGCCATTTTTTGTGCATTTTATTTGATCATTTTTATTTATAGTGTTATTAAGAGTGTAACTGTACTTTTTTGTTTTGTGAACAGACAGTTAACCAGAGCCCTGAGGTTGCGCTATCCTGATGCACATTAACTTCAATTGCGCTCAAGTGATCATGTTTTCTTTCAACTTGTAATACGAACGCTACATATGATTTTGCTTGTGTGTAACTGTTAACGTGACACTTGTAATCTGACTCTAAGTGACGTGCATGCACAATTGCTTTTATCTATGCACAGTGAAAGTGTTATTTTTTATGTTTTATACATTTTAATTAACGTTTGGTTACTTTTTATCAAGCAAACCTTCATCAATTGTTGCTTTACCTGATAGTCGATATCGGGGTGTGAAAAGTATAAGAAGCTTATTATTAGCTCCAGATAGTGTGCTGCTTTCTACGGCCATTGTCTCTGGCTTGTCAGAAATGGAAGTTAAGAAGCAGCGGCTCCTTAACTTCTCTGCTACCTTTTAGGTGGCTGTCTGAAATCATCCTAATCCGATACGATCGCGATGATTGACATCCCCTGCTAACGGTCATTTTGCCGCCCGGTGAGCAGGGGCAGGCATTGCACAAGTATTTCACTAGAAATGCTTGTGCAATGATACATGCCAACAGCATAAGCTGCCGGCATTTAGCGCTGTTGAGCGGACATAATTCGCTATAGCGAATCATGTCTGCTTGCCATTTAGTAAATTGTCCCCATAGAGGCCGAATTATCAAGTGTCTGTCGGACCTGATGCGACAGTGCGGATCAGGTCCGACAGACATCGCTGAATGCGGAAAGCAATGCGCTCTCCATATTCAGCATTGCACCAGTGGCTCACAAGAGCTGCTGGTGCAACGCCACCCCCTGCAGATTTGCGGCCAATCGGCCGCCAGCAGGGAGGTGTCATCAAACCCAATCGTACTCGATCGGGTTGAATTGTGGTGATTCCTGTCCGCCTCATCAGGTCATCTTTAGACCGCTGCTCCATAACTTGTGTTTCTGTCAGTCTGAAGACTCGCCAGAAACATGGGCCCTCAAGCTCCGTACGGCGCTTGATAAATGGGCCTCATAGTCTCATCGAATGGAAAAAAACTCTCTGAGACACCGTGTGTGAGCTGAGCCTGACAGCCTTGAATTTCAGGACTGCCCGTTACTTGAGCTTAAGATAGCTTAAGCTTGTATGAGTATGCAATTGGCATTACTGTTATAATATTCACTGTATACGTATTGTAGTGCACTATATGCTGTTCTTTTTATTTTTGAGATCACATAATATTGGATCGACACAAGTTGAGAAGTCAAATTTATATCCTTTTCAATCATTATTGTTATTGTGTTATTGTGATTTTGTGTTATCGTTAATGTACAGTGATTTTGTATGTTATGATTGACAAGGGACTATGTGCTACTGGGGTATGTAGAAATATAAGAATATATATATATCATACATTATACATTATTTTTTACTTAAATTAATATGTTAAATTTGATTGTAAACTAGACTACTATACCCCTTTAAGAGTTGGTGCTAGTATAGGTTGTGATCACCATTTTGTACCATTACATTTTACTGTTTCTCTTTCCTGTTTTTTTTGTTGTTTTTTTTAAATAAAGGGACGTTCCTGGGCCGTAATCAAACATTTGGAATTCATAAAACCTTCTATTATCTTTGTTAAGTTTCTTGTTGCACCATTGTACATATTTTTTTATTTTTTTATGTCTTGTTTTATGTTTTATGTTTTACATATGTTAGAGTGGACTGTTTTATAGTGGTTGTATTTTTGCCCATTTTCACTAGTTTTGGAATGCTTTTGAACTCATTTCATGCAATAAGAAGACAACATTTTTCCTTTGATTTTAAGGGAGCTGAACTCACAATTTGTGGGCTGTGAGGAGCAGTCACAAATCTTTATGAATATTTCAAATTTCTTTGTTACAATTTGTTTTCTGTGAGATTATAGTTTCACGAATGGAAATATTGACACCAGACTACAAATGGCATTTGATTTGTGGATCACTTTCATGAGAGATGATTTACAACAGTGAAACTCTTGGTAGGGCACTCTATCCCTTTGTCTCTTATAATTGTCACCTTGCATATTAGACCCATGTCTTTAGCGCTGCGGAACCTGTTGGTGCTCTACAAATAACTGATAATAATAATAATAATATACCTATCTAGGCAATGCTCATTCATGCTTAGCATTTAATAACTTATTCTCTCTTATCGTAGTGGAAAAATCCAGCCCTTAATATGAAAATATTATTCACATTTCTCTGAGATTTTTCAGACTAGATCTAATGGAACGACCTATGTAGTAATGTCTTTTGATTATTTTTTTAAAGGCTGGCTGCTTTTGTTTTGACATAATGTTTCTTGCGTAGACAAATGTAAAATTGTCATTTTAATGGATATATTTATTGACATTGATGCATTTTTCTGATGACCTTGACAAATCAATGCATTTTCTGTCTGTAAAGATTAACAAGAGGCCTCCTAATCTACTGAAAATAGATGTGACAGTTGCGTTCATTTCTTTGTTAAAAAATACCATGACGCTGTATGAAGCCAGCATAAATATTTTCCATATTATATTTGGAATGTTGCAATTTCCTGGCAAACTCTGCAAATTGAATATCCACACATGTATTTTGTTAATATGCAATTTTCAATAAAGCTATGAATTATTCAAGCTAGTACAGTGACAACTGATAATACTAGCGCAGATTTGACATTTGATAAACAATTTCAGCTCTGAGTTTTTAACAAGTAAAATATGTTTTCCTTCTGGCTTCTAGTAACCGGTGTTAGGAAAATGTAATTTGTAATGTTTATATAATTGTCTGTTGTTTAATCTGAAATATTGCTCAGAGCTACTTTCCAAACTGAATATGGAACATGACAGCTAAGTTTATGCCAAGAAAAAAAGGGGCTAAAATATTTTTATTGTGACTTAATCAGATGTCTATATTCTAGAAATACATCCAGTGCCCACATGAACCTGATGTACACATTAGGGATTCATCACATCAGAAGGTTATTGTGCCATTAATCATAAGTTTAAAACATCCCACAAGCTAAAGGACATTCAAAAAGAAAAAAAGCATTGATCAGTAGAGTAGATTCATTTTGTACCCAATTTAGCTCAACTATCATAGTTTAAAGGGTAATAATAGTCAAACAATGAAAGCATGTAATTGTATGGCTATTTGTGTGTTTAACCTGCAGCCGATCCAATCAGCAGAGCGAGTCGCACAACTCAGATATGCAGCTAGTGCAGCATGTAATTGTATGGCTATTTGTGTGTGTTTAACCTGCAGCCGATCCAGGGCCCGATCCGATATGCAGCGTCGCCCGCAAAAGCCTGCAACGCCGAATTTTGCGCGGGTTTGGTATCCTATATACGGCGTAACCTAGAAGTTACGCTCGTATATTTCTGCCTTTGCCCGTAGTTTTTTGGGCCATAGGCAGGTATACCAAACCGGGCAGTTTGGTATCCAATATACAGCGTAAGGACTATATGTGGCGAAAATGGAGAAATATTACTCCATTTTCACCTCCCCACAAAATGCAGCCGTAGTAAGCCTTACGCTGTCTATTGGAGCCCCGTACTCCCTAACCTAGCTGCTAAATAAAACCTAACATCTAACGCATTGCGCAATGTCTATCTACCTGTCCAACCGCGATCCCCCGCCGCAATCCCTAATAAAGTGTTTAACCCGCGATCCCCCGCCGCTCCCTGACCCCGCCGCCACCTACATTAAAAGTATAAAACCCTAATGTGATCCCCTACACCGTCGCCAGCCTACATTACATACCCCCTAATGTGACCCCCTTACACCTCCGCCATCTACCTTACCTACCCCCTAAGTGAGCCCCTACCCGCCGCCATCTACCTTACCTACCCCCTAAAGTGAGCCCCTACCCCCGCCGCCATCTACCTTACCTACCCCCTAAAGTGAGCTCCTACCCCGCCGCCATCTATTTTAAAAATATTAACCCCTAATTTAATCCCCCTACACCGCTGCCACCTATATTAAACACATTAACCCCTAATCTAATCCCCCTAAACCCCCGCCAGCTATATTAACTATATTAACCCTAATTATATTAGGGTTAATATAGTTAATATAGTTAATATAGTTATTATATTATATATATTAACCTACACTATCAATAAATTAAATAAACTACAAATATCTAAACTAAAATACAATTAAATAAACTAAACTAAATTACAAAAAAACAAACACTAAATTACAAAAAAATTAAAAAGATTACAAGATTTTTAAGCTTAATTACACCTATTCTAAGCCGCCTAATAAAATAATAAAGCCCCCCAAAATAAAAAAATGTCCCTAACCTAACACTAACCCCCCTGAAGATCTCCCTACCTTGTATTCACCCCAGCCGGGCAGAACTCTTCATCCGATCTTCAATCAAGCGGCAGAGAAGTCTTCTTCCATCCGGCGATGTCTTCAATCAAGCGGCAAAGAAGAAGTCTTTATCCCGGCGATGTCTTCAAGCAAGCGGCAGAGAAGTCTTCTTCCATCCGGCCGATGTCTTCAAGCAAAGAGGCATCTTCAATCTTCTTTCTTCGCTCCTCCGCCGCGGAGCATCCATCTGGCACGATGACTGAACGAGGAATGAGGTACCTTTAATTGACGTCATTTAAGATGGCGTCCGTCGAATTCCGATTGGCTGATAGGATTCTATCAGCCAATCGGATTCAAGTTCAATCCGATTGGCTGAACCAATCAGCCAATCGGATTGAACTTGAATCCGATTGGCTGATTGAATCAGCCAATCGGATTGAACTTGAATCTGATTGGCTGATTCAACCAGCAATCAGATTTTTCTACCTTAATTCCAATTGGCTTATAGAATCCTATCAGCCAATCGGAATTCGACGGACGCCATCTTGGATGACATCATTTAAAGGTACCTCATTCCTCGTTCAGTCGTCGTGCCGGATGGATGCTCCGCGGCGTAGGAGCGAAGAAAGAAGATGAAGATGCCGCTTTGCTTGAAGACATCACCAGATGGAAGAAGACTTCTCTGCCGCTTGATTGAAGACATCGCCCAGATCGGATGAAGAGTTCTGCCCGGCTGGTAGAAGACAAGGTGGGGAGATCTTCAGGGGGGTAAGTGTTAGTTTTTTTTAAGGGGCGTTTTGGGTGGGTTTAGAATAGGGGTATGTGGGTGGTGGGTTGTAATGTTGGGGGAGGGTATTGTGGGGGTTTTTACAGGCAAAAGAGCTGTTTTCTTTGGGGCATGCCCCGCAAAAAGGCCCTTTTAAGGGCTGGTAAGGTAAAAGAGCTGTTAACTTTTTAAATTTAGAATAGGGTAGGGACATTTTTTTATTTTGGGGGGCTTTATTATTTTATTAGGGGGCTTAGAATAGGTGTAATTAGCTTAAAAATCTTGTAATCTTTTTTATTTTTTGTAATTTAGTGTTTTGTTTTGTTTTTGTAATTTAGTTTAGTTTATTTAATTGTATTTTTAGTTTAGATATTTGTAGTTTATTTAATTTATTGATAGTGTAAGTGTATTTGTAACTTAGGTTAGGATTTATTTTACAGGTAAATTGGTAATTATTTTAACTAGGTAGCTATTAAATAGTTATTAACTATTTAATAGCTATTGTACCTAGTTAAAATAAATACCAAGTTACCTGTAAAATAAATATAAACCCTAAAATAGCTACAATGTAATTATTAATTACATTGTAGCTATCTTAGGGTTTATTTTATAGGTAAGTATTTAGAATTAAATAGGAATATTTTAATTAATAATATTAATATTAATTAGATTTATTTTAATAAGAATTTAGTTAGGGATGTTATAGTTAGATAGGGTTATTATACTTAATATATATATATATATATATATATATATATATATATATATATATATATATATATATATATATATAATAACGATATTAACTATATTAACCCTAATATAATTAGGGTTAATATAGTTAATATAGCTGGCGGTGGTGTAGGGGGATTAGATTAGGGGTTAATGTGTTTAATATAGGTGGCGGCGGTGTAGGGGGATTAAATTAGGGGTTAATATTTTTTAAAATAGATGGCGGCGGGGTAGGAGCTCACTTTAGGGGGTAGGTAAGGTAGATGGCGGTGGTGTATGGGGCTCACTTTAGGGGGTAGGTAAGGTAGATGGCGGCGGTGTAAGGGGCTCACTTTAGGGAGGTTAGTAAGGTAGATGGCGGCGGTGTAAGGGGCTCACATTAGGGGGTTATAGATTTAATATAGCTGGCGGCGGGGTCCGGGAGCGGCGGTTTAGGGGTTAATAACTTTATTAGGTGGCGGCGGGGTCCGGGAGCGGCGGTTTAGGGGTTAATACATTTTTTATTGTTAGGATAGTGAGGGGGGATAGCGGATAGAGGGTTATACGTGTCGGGCTATGTTTGGGAGGCGTGTTAGACAGTACGGGTGATTTTATAACTTAGTCAGGTTTTGTAGGCGCCGGCAGTTTTCTAAGTGCCGTAAGTCACTGGCGACTCCAGAAATTTGTACTTACGCAGATTTCTGGACATCGCTGGTTTGTCAGACTTACGGCACTTTAGCCTCTGACAGCCCCGTATATGGGATAGCTCGAGTTGCGAGCTGAAACTACGGGCGGCGGGGGGTTCCCTCGCTTGCTCGCCAAACTACGATCTATATCGGATCGCACCCCTAATCAGCAGAGCGAGTCGCACAACTGAGACGTGCAGCTGGTGCAGCATGTAATTGTATGGCTATTTGTGTGTGTTTAACCTGCTACCGATCCAATCAGCAGAGTGAGTCGCACAACTGAGATGTGCAGCTAGTGCAGCATGTAATTGTATAGCTATATGTGTGCTTAACCTGCAGCGATCAAATCAGCAGAGCAAGTTGCACAACTCAGATGTGCAGCTGGTGCAGCATGTAATTGTATTGCTATTTGTGTGTGTTTAACCTGCAGCCGATCAATCAGCAGAGCGAGTCGCCACAACTCAGATGTGCAGCTAGTGCAGCATGTAATTATATGGCTATTTGTGTGTTTAATCTACTGCCGATCCAATCAGCAGAGCGAGTACACAACTCAGATGTGCAGCTAGTGCAGCCTGTAATTGTATTGCTATTTGTGTGTGTTTAACCTGCTGTAGATCCAATCAGCAGAGCGAGTCACACAACTCAGATGTGCAGCTAGTGCAGCATGTAATTGTATTGCTATTTGTGTGTGTTTAACTGCTGTAGATCTAATCAGCAGAGCGAGTCGCCACAACTGAGACGTGCAGCTGGTGCAGCATGTAATGTATGGCTATTTGTGTGTGTTTTAACCTGCTACCGATCCAATCAGCAGAGCGAGTCGCACAACTCAGATGTGCAGCTAGTGCAGCATGTAATTGTATGGCTATTTGTGTGTGTTTAACCTGCAGCCGATCCAATCAGCAGAGCGAGTCGCACAACTCAGATGTGCAAGCTAGTGCAGCATGTAATTGTATGGCTATTTGTGTGTGTTTAACTGCAGCCGATCCAATCAGCAGAGCGAGTCGCACAACTCAGATGTGCAGCTAGTGCAGCATGTAATTGTATGGCTAGTTCTGTGTGTTTAACCTGCTGCCGATCCAATCAGCAGAGCGAGTCGCACAACTGAGACGTGCAGCTAGTGCAGCGTGTAATTGTATGGCTATTCTGTGTGTGTTTAACCTGCTACGATCCAATCAGCAGAGCGAGTCACACAACTCAGATGTGCAGCTAGTGCAGCATGTAATTGTATGGCTATTTGTGTGTGTTTAACCTGCAGCCGATCCAATCAGCAGAGCGAGTCGCACAACTCAGATGTGCAGCTAGTGCAGCATGTAATTGTATGGCTATTTGTGTGTTTATTAATAAGGAGAGGGACAGGAAAAGAGAGGCATATTGGGCACACTTATAAGGGTCAAAACCAGTACTATATTGCTGTGTGGTGTGTCGTGTGTTGATTTAAAACTTAACTTTTATATCAAATTTAAGTAAAAAAGATTTGTGGAGATTTCCACCAGTGAATGTATAAAATATTATTAAAATTGTGTCCGAGTGATCCTCGGTACGCAAAAGCTCCTCTCAATTGTGATACAGTGATCAGTCTGTATCACACTGTCCTGTTTGGGTAATAGGTTCTACAAAATAGATACAGATATCTTTAACTTAACTAATATTCACGACAGAGGTATATGCCAAAACCATAGGTTGGTGTAAGACTAACACACGCTAATTATTGATTCCAACCACTGCTTGATTTATATAGGGGTATGATGATACCACAGCATCGTCTTTTATGCTTTTATTCCAAGCGATATTATATCAAGTACAGTGTTATTTATTAAATATTAGTGACTTGGAAATTGTGCACAGACAAATGGGTTCTAGTGATTTATAATGAAGTTATGGTAAACACCTGTATATCAGACTGATTTTACACAAAAGATAAGTCAGAGAAAAGAATTGTATGTTTGCGCTGCTAACAATGTGATTGTTACTGTTTCTCTTATATATAGGTGTACTGTCCTGAACTTCCGTTTTAAATAAAATTTGATTAGAGGTTTATACAGGGAAACGTATATTACAGCGGTTGTACCAAGTCAAGTTGCCCTTAATACAGGCTTATATGTATCTACAGCCTAAATTATATGCAATTATATTGTGATGGCTAAAATAGCCAAGGCTATTAGATTTTAGGCTATAGATGTCGCTTAAGTAAGTAAGCGCTGAATTGTACTTGACCACTATTATTACCTAGGTTCAGATGGCACTAAAGTAATCTATCCATAGCGATAGCCTAAAGTTAAACAGTATGCTCCACAAAGGATGTGGCTAACTAAGCCTAAATCACTATTGTTTGTAGGCTAATACTCGCTATGGTTGATTTACTAGTTTTAAATTTTAAGTTAAAGAAAAAATGCCTAAAAGAGGCCAACAATTATTATTACACAAACGGACTATATGAGAGGAGCAGTGCGAATGCCTGACGCGCGTTTCGCAACTGCTTTTTCAGAGGCGTCCGGCCCGACCGCCACACACTGTTTTTAAAGGATCATCGGCCAATCCCGTGGCCGATTGCATTCTTGTCAATCAAAGTCAGCCAATCGGGCTGCTCTCTAACATCTCGCAGTGTAACGATGATGAGATGATGTGATGGTCAGCTGTAACCTGTAAGACACAGGGGTTGTGTCGATTGACATTATCCAATGGGTTTGTTATCTTATGTTATTGTTTACATGTCAGACTGTGCTGACATGTATATAGAGCGATCAGCAAGGATTTTGATTGTCACATGTGTTTCTTATTCAATATCTAATGAACATCAAAGCATGTATTTGTGAGATTTGACAGTATATGTTGCGTGATCGCCAAACCTGAGAGCATGATAATTCCCCATTCTTGTTTTGTCACCGTTCAGAGATCATGGCATTTTTCATTCTTATTTTAACACAGCCATCTTTTTGCTCTTTCTGCTAACTTTCATAGTAGGGTATTTTATATATTTATTTCAGGATTTTGACTCATGTGCGTTTTAAATGTCATCATTAATGATGATACACTTCTACATATGTGTGATTCCGATATATAAGCAAACGAAGCGATTATCCATTATAACATTTCTATTATTCACGCACTGGTTTGTTATGAGGGTAAGTTACAGTCTGAATTGGATATGTCTATACTGCATATTTTGTATCTACATCTTAAACTTAAAGAGGCCTGAATTGCAGTTCAAATAAGACGTTTGTGTCTTTATATAGTAGGAGCATAGTTCTAGTGTGACACAGTATCCGTGCTAATAAAGTCAAAGTCATTATAGACAACATTTGCAAATTTGTTAGAATAATGGTTATCTTGTATGATTCTATATTATTGTTGGTTAGACACATTATTAAACTATGTGTCTATTTACATATTAGGATTTAAAATTTGGCCATACTATTTTCATTATTCCACTAGGAAATATATATAATTCCATATCTTGCTAATTCTGTAATTTCTTGAACAATATTATTAGACTCCCATAGATGTTATAAGAATTGTTTAAACTGCAACAGATATATCAAGATCATCAGATTTATTGGGTCTTCCATTTATATCTTTATTTATATCTTTATACATGGGTTTGCTTGGATTCTAGGAATGGCTGTGGTACAAGGTGATCTCATTCTTGATCATCTTTTATGGCAAAGATTGATATTTATGATAATTAGTGTAAATAAGCATTATATTGTATCATTTCATTTAGACCATTAGGTTTCATACTCTGTAGCCAAAAAATCCACCTGGATTCAGCTCTTAAGAGGGTATTTTCCATGTTACCTCCCCCTGATACCCAGAGTGAGTTTTTGTAAGACCCAACATTTCAGTTCAGGCTTGCTGTCATGATACTCAAAAAAATGTCTTGCAACTGATGTCAGTTTTTTTATCTTTCTCAAGATCTTTCTGGGCATTTTTTATATTTCCCAGGTGTTCGCCTAGTCTTCTTCTGAGTTCCCTAGTGGACATTCCCACGTATTTTTTGTTACAACTGCATTCCAAGCAGTATATTACATTGGACGTTCTGCAGTTAAATAGGCCATTGATTCTCTTCACACCTTCTGGGAAGATTGGCATTTCTTTGTGTGTTTAACCTGCAGCCGAACCAATCAGCAGAGCGAGTCGCACAACTCAGATGTGCAGCTAGTGCAGCATGTAATTGTATGGCTAGTTCTGTGTGTTAACCTGCAGCCGATCCAATCAGCAGAGCGAGTCACACAACTCAGATGTGCAGCTAGTGCAGCGTGTAATTGTATGGCTATTTGTGTGTGTTTAACCTGCTACCGATCCAATCAGCAGAGTGAGTCGCACAACTCAGATGTGCAGCTAGTGCAGCATGTAATTGTATAGCTATATGTGTGCTTAACCTGCAGTCGATCCAATCAGCAGAGCGAGTCGCACAACTCAGATGTGCAGCTAGTGCAGCGTGTAATTGTATGGCTATTGTGTGTTTAATCTACTGCGATCCAATCAGCAGAGCGAGTCGCACAACTGAGATGTTCAGTTAGTGCAGCATGTAATTGTATGGCTAGATCTGTGTGTTTAATCTACTGCCGATCCAATCAGCGAGTCACACAACTCAGATGTACAGCTAGTGCAGCATGTAATTGTATTGCTATTTGTGTGTGTTTAATCTACTGCCGATCCAATCAGCGAGTCGCACAACTCAGATGTGCAGCTAGTGCTGTTCATTGGGTCAGTGGCAGTTTCTGTTTGGGACCAGCAGTGCTCTGTGTTACCAAAGCAAAACTTCTACGGTATGTTTAACTCCTTTGCGGGGGTTAAACACAGATTGGTGTAGGGTTGATAGTCTTAAAGTGTCAAATCAAATTAAACTTTCATGATTCAGATAGGGCATGCAATTTTAAGCAAGTTTTCAATTTACTTATATCATCACATTTGCTTTTCTCTCTTGGTATTCTTTGTTGAAACTAAACCTAGGTAGGCTCATATGCTGATTACCAAGCCCTTGAAGGCCGCCTCTTATCTCAGTGCATTTTATTTAATTTTCCCAGATAGACAGATGTGCTAGTTTATGTGTGCCATACAGATAACATTTTGTTCACTCCATAATACGGTAGCAGTTTGTGCAACAATGTTATACATTAGCTAGAGCACTAGATGGCAGCAGTTTTATAACAATGTTATACATTACCAAGAGCACTAGATGGCAGCAGTTTTATAACAATGTTATACATTACCAAGAGCACTAGATGGCAGCAGTTTTATAACAATGTTATACATTAGCTAGAGCACTAGATGGCAGCAGTTTTATAACAATGTTATACATTAGCTAGAGCACTAGATGGCAGCAGTTTTATAACAATGTTATACATTAGCCAGAGCACTAGATGGCAGCAGTTTTATAACAATGCTATACATTAGCTAGAGCACTAGATGGCAGCACTATTCCCTGTCATGTAGTGCTCCAGATATGTGCATAGTACCTATCTAGATATCGCTTTATCAAAGAACAACATGAGAATGACCACATTTGATAAAAGAAGTAAACTTAAAACTTTCTTACAATTTCTTTCTTTATGTGAATCATGAAAGACAAATGTTGTGTTTTATGTCCCATTAAACAGAACCCCTATCTGAAGTAAGCTCAGGTGTGTAAACGTGTCTGAGCACTATATTGCAGCAGTGTTTGTAACAATATTATTCACATAGTTCTCAAGTCACATGCATGCTCCAGAGCTACCTCAGTATGCTGTCGTGGAAAGGATCTCAATTTAAAGAAACAATTACAATAGAAAGGGGCAGATTTGATAATAAAAATTGGAACCTTTTAAATATTGTGCACTTTATTTAAATCGTCAAAGTTTCATTGTGATTTCTATTTCCTTTACCCCTCAGGCTTTTTTATAAATGCAACATCATCATCCACTATATTTGTTAGGATCCAGAGAGACCTTTAAGGTACCCTGGTCCCTGGAGAATAATATAAGAGACCATTCCCTTTTCACAAGCAACTTCTATGAACTAAATATTGTAATTGTTGATATTAAAGCAAATGATGAAGATTCATTATCAATACATACTGTGTCATTTGTATTTATAATTAAACCCAGGAAAAATATAAATACATGTGACGTGAGTGAGAAACAGAGCAAGAGAGGAAATGTGTGACTAGAGAAACAGATATTATTGTTGTTATCAATTATTTATAAAGCACCAGGATATGCTACATCCTGTGACAATAGAGACTGATTAGACATGATTGCACAGCAACATAACAATTACTTAACTGAGGTTTTTTATGTTAAAGGGACACTCAGGTCAAATTATATTTCCATGATTCAGATACAGCAGTAATTTTAAAAAACTTTCCAATTTACTTCCATTAAAAAAAAAATGTGCACAGTCTTTTATATTTATACTTTTTGAGTCACCAGCTCCTACTGAGCACGTGCAAGAACTCACAGACTATACGTATATGCATTTGTGATTGGCTGATTGCTATCACATGGTACAGGGGGAGTGGAAATATACATAACTTTGAAATGTGTTAGAAAAAATTCTACTTCTATTTTGAAATTCAGACTAAGTGCTATTGCATTGTCTTGTTATCTTGCATTTGTAGATTATGCAAATCTTACTGTGTTTACTGGTCCTTTAAGGTCAAGATGTTGATTTTTATACTTGCAGTTGTGTGTACAAGGAAGATAATGAAAGTGACCAGGATGAATTTGCTGTTACCTCTTTTAACATGATTTATTATCATCATCATTATAATTAATATTATTATTATTATTATTATTATTATTATTAATATTATTATTTATTATTATTATTATTATTAATATTATTATTTATTATTATTATTAATAATACTAATAATAATAAAAGAAGAAGAAAAACTAAATACAATCATGAGATTGTTTGTTAATTTGCAGTTACATGTCAGAATTCATTCATACACAATAAGCAGTCATCTTCAATATTAACTCAATCACACAGTTTTACTCTCACTATGGACCTATATATTTATCTTCCCTTGTAGGTCTGCAAAAACCCCAGTATAGTGCCTATGTCCTACAGTAAAAGTTGTTTAAATTTAAATTAAAGGTGTATTTGTTAAATATATATATATATATATATATACAGTATATATCCCTGTAATCTATTACAGAATTAGCAATTGTGTATTTCTTTGGATTCTCATTGGCTAATATATATTTATTACTAATATGCTCCTTGGCTTATATACATTCCTTACTAAAGCCAATAAACATTAGTACAAAGTATCTATCACACAATGAGCATTAGGAATGGCACAACATATACTGCTGTATTCATTTTTTTTTTAAAGGGACATGAAACCCAACATTTTTCTTTCATGATTCATTCAGATGGAGAATACAATTATTAAAAAGTTTCCAATTTCCTTCTATTATCTCATTTGCTTTGTTATTCTACGTTAAATAAATATCTAGATAGTCAGCGTGCACATGTCAGGATCACTACGTGACAGGAAATAGTGCTGCCATCTAGTGTTCTTGCTATTGTATAATATTGTTGTAAAACTGCTGCAAGATAGTACTGCAGACACGTGCACACTCCTGAACTTACCTTCCTGGTTTTCAGCAAAGGTTAACCAGGAAACAAAGAAAATTTGATAATAGAAGTAAATTGGGAAGTTGTTTAAAACTGTATATTCTATCTGAATCATGAAATAAACATTTTAGGCTGTATGTCCCTTTAACCAGCTTGAATTTTATTAATCAGGCAAAAACAGTATGTGTAAATGCTGCTCCTGCATGTAGATTTTAATGTTTGAGTTCAAGGGTCCATTAACCCTTCATGTAAAGGTCCATTTGTTTGTTTAAGCCACAAACAAATGATTCCATGATTTTGTTTTTCACTTTTTACTATTTTGGATTGATAGGAGGAAAAAGCAACAGGCCTGCCCTCACATAAAACAGTTATAAAAGGAGCTGGAAAGATATGAACCATGACTTTAGTCTTCAAGATTTATGTAGTTTGCAAAACCATCTGAGACCTCTCGCTTTATAAGCTATTCCCTTGCTAGTTTCCATAGTCTTGTTAGCGATAACCATAAATCAGGATAAAGAGCCCTTGTTAAAGTATTTCTTTTGCAAAATCATCTAAGAGGAAAATTACAACAACTGAGCTTGATCCGTTCAGAAAGACAGAAATGTGTGTAAATGTTTTGAAATTGAATTTATTGCTTGGTGGGATAAGGAAGTGGGCATTAAGTAAAATTCTCATATGCGTTAGGAAATAAAAACACATAATGTGTTGGTTGCAAAATAAAATGATACATGATAATAAGTAAAAATAAGTATGTTATATGGTTAAAAAATATTTAAATGTGTGTGTTATATTATTGTGAAATACTTGTGCATACGTTTGGAAATTATTTTATGGCTCTGGGAAACACATATTAGTTTATTCCTATAAATGGATATAGAAATAGCTCTAATGGAAGATAATTATTTAAAGGTCGGGTTTGTATTATATCTTCAAAGCTGCAGTAGCTGATTCCTAAAAAAATAGCAGCTAACTAAAGCCTAGTTTCGATTGAGGTGGTAATGTTTAGAAACTGGTGGTAACATACAAAATTATCCATAGACTATAATGGAGATAAATGTTTTTATCACCAGTTGTTTCCACATTTTACCACCTCAATGGAAACAAACTAGGTCTATATAAGGTAGCTATAAGCCTTTGAGAAAGCTCTGGAATTAACGTATGTAATATCATCTACACACTTTCCTCCAGGTATTATTTGGTTTTGGACTTGATTCAGGCGACCAAATGCTTGTATAACAAGTATATGGCAGCATAGAAGAGGGAGCAAATTATTGAGCTTGAATATTTAGCATAGCAGTATTTGAGGTCTTTTTATCAAGGCATTATGTATTGTGTCTAGATAAATAAAAAAAAAACATGATTAAAATGTCTATTTGTTCTTGTTGTCAACTCTTTGATGAAAATAGGTTTGTAAAGTACTTTAAAATGTAAGAAAACATGAGTTTCTATACTCATATTATTATCTTCTTTTATAAACCGACCAATTCATGTTTAATTAAGTTTTACATAGGTGTAATAGGGTAATAAAAATCAAAATTTAAAAAGAAATGAAAAGAGAGAAAGGCTCTGCCTATGAGGAGCCGGCATAGTAAGTATAATATACAAAATGCACCACCAAAAGAGCTTTAGAGTGTAAAGGTGAGTGTATTTGTAATAAAGGTGGGAACACCACAGAAGTATAAGAGACGGGATAAGAGTTGGGTTTGTAGCTAGATCTTACATTTTAGAACTTGGGTTTGCAAAATTAAAGGACAGAGGATATTTTGATAAAATAGTAATGCAGGGTGAGGAATGATAAAATGTTAACAAGTCTTGTATTAGTCTTAAGTATGGGAATTGTATATGACTGTAAATAAGGAGTGTATCAATAAAGGTAACCTAACTATGCTGGTAGTATTATGAGGAAGGATTAGTGAAAGGGACACAAAATCATTCTTATATATACATAGCATATGGGCAAAGCAAACATTATAATTAATCATTAAATCTTAATGGGCTTCTGCAAGGATGAAATTTAAAAAAGTCACATTTAAAAATAAAAAAATATTATAATTAAGCATGAAATCTTAATGGGCTTCTGCAAGGATGAAATTTAAAAAAGTCACATTTAAAAATAAAAAAATATTATAATTAAGCATGAAATCTTAATGGGCTTCTGCAAGGATGAAATTAAAAACGTCACATTTTAAAATAAAAAAATATTATAATTAAGCATGAAATCTTAATGGGCTTCTGCAAGGATGAAATTGAAAAGGTCACATTTAACAAACAAGAGAAAACAGTTATCTCAACGCTATCTCAAAATGTATATAAAAGGGAGGTGTTGGTATCGTACTTGACCAAATGTCAAGGCAAACCCCATAAGTGAATTCTACTCTAATGAATTTAAAAGTGATACATTTAAAATCAATTATGCTATACACCCATACCTTTGGCTGTCTTTGCAACCTATATAAAACATTTGTAATGAGGTCAGTAGTGACCTAATTTATACATCAGCCAATTAATTCTATGCAATAGTTCTTTAGTGAAGCCACTATAGCCCCCCCCCCCCCCACACACACACATAGCATGTGTTACTAAATAATAGACGTGATAAGTATGATCCATCCACTAAAATTGAGCCACCATGAGAAATCTGGTGTACCCAGCAGCCACATATTAGGACTTGCATATGATCTAGACTACTGATTGTACTGCTTTTCTTCAAATTGTCAGAATTCCCCGTGAATGTTTAGTGCATCTTATATGCAGATGTATCTTGTATTCCAAAAATATGATAAACAATCTTATGTATAAAATTGATGCTAAATATGCTCTTAGAATGTGAGATTATAGGATTCCATTGTGATTTCCCCAATTAGGATTATTGGCAACATAAATATCATGTGCTTATTGTATAATAAATTAGTATTATTAATTAACTAGTTGATAAGACTGCCCGAAGGGCAGTCTAATTTTTGTTTAAACTACAGATGTAGAAACAACCTATTTTTTTAACTCTTTTTTATATAAATAAGTGGGAAAGCCTGCCCAGAGGGCAGTCTTTTGTGGTGACGGAACCACCCTGCCATTTTCGAAAAGGCGGTCTATTGTGGTGACGGAACCACCCTGCCATTTTCAGAATCCACCTGGATGCAGGTGGATTCCACCTGGATGCCCCTTTCATTTGCTCTCTCTCTCTCTCCCCTGTAATTTGCTCTCCCTCCCCCTCCCCCTCTAATTTGTTCTCTCTCTCCCCTCTAATTTGCTCTCTCCTCTCCCTCTCATTGTCTCTCTCTCTCCCCACTCTCTTTTGCTCTCTCCCCTCTCTTTTGCTCTCTCTCCCCCCTCTCTTTTGCTCTCTCCCCCTCTCTTTTGCTCTCTCTCACCTCTCTTTTGCTCTCTCTCTTCCCTCTCTTTTGCTCTCTCTCCCCTCTCTTTTGCTCTCTCTCCCCCTCTCGTTTGCTCTCTCTCTCCCCTCTCTTTTATGCTTTTGCTCTCCCTCTCTTTTGCTCTCTCTCCCCTCTTTTGCTCTCTCCTCCTCTCTTTTTCTTTCTCCCCCCTTCTCTTTTGCTCTCTCTCTCACACTTCTCTATCTCTCCCCTCTTTTACTCTCTCTCTCACCCCTCTTGTGCGCTTTCACAAAGACAGCCACGGCCGCTCCCACCTGGCCCCGTCCCCAGCTCCGCCTCGTCACGCCCCGGCTTTGCCTGCATCATGCCCGGCCCCACCCCCTTCACACCCGGTCATCCACACAGGTCAGTTTGTCCACACCTCCACCAGCAGAAGATCGTTACAGACGGTGACACACACAGTGTCATGCTCTGGTGTTCTGGTAAGAGGGCGAACATTGGAAAACAGCCAACCATGTCACTTCCTGTGACACAAATTTTGGACCTAATGCGCATGCATGTTAGCGTCATCACTTACCTGGCCGCATACGTCACTGGTAAAATATTTAGAGCTGTGAAATTCCGGAACCCTTTCTAGAGCGCATGCGTGGGATTTTGCATTACAAATGGTGCGCTCATGGAAAGATGTTTATTCGGCTCCTCCGCAATATTCAGAACTCCGCTCCCCACTGCAACTACTCCCATTACTACTACTACTCTAAAGCTGAGTCTCCGTGCTTGTGCATGACATACAGCCACTTGGCTATTGCCACTGTTTCTTCTGCTGATCCACTGCAGCTTTTCACAGGCTCCCTTTCAATGTCATTGTGTTTCATACATCTCCAATTCATTGTTCTCTTTGTTAATCAACCAATAGATTTACTGCTGCAACAAATGTTTAAATAAACACAGATACAAAATCCCACGCATGAGCTCTAATATGGGTTCCAGAATTTCACAGCTCTAAATATTTTACCAGTGACGTATGCGTCCAGCTATGTAATGACGCTGATACCCATGCGCATTAGTTCCAAAATTTGTGAAACAGCTGATGCAACGTCACAGGAAGTGACATGGTTCGCTGTTTTCCAAAGTTCGCCCTCTTACCAGAACAGTGGCTCCATATTTGGCAGATGCCTGAATCTCAGAAGCTCCCGCTCTCAGCTGTTATGTTACAGCTGAGAGCTGGATCTCCTAAAGCTGTCTGTTGCCGCATGGCAGCTGTGCCCACATCTAACATTCCTTTGAGGATGTGTGCGCAACTGCCGACAGCGATGGACATTGCAAACGTAATTATTATATATATAGATAATCAGAATAATAATATGAATACTATGTTTGGATTTGGGACTTCTTCATTTTCATTACATTCAACTTAAAACTCTGCAGATGTCTTATATTGTATAATATTTTATATTTACCCCATTTACCATAATGCTGACGTAAGAAGTTTCTTTATTTTATGTGAGTGACCAATTTTACAGCACATTTACAGAGCAATACTCTTTCATAAGGTAAATTGCTAATGATAGCTGTAATGAAAGGATAAAAAGCTGAGGTAGCTGACAATTGTGTGCCAGTAGTCTTCTCTTAAAAAAAAAAAAACAGGAAAGATTTTGTAAACATCTTGTTCCTGATGCAGCACTTGAAAGCTAAGCATGACATCTTACAGATGCAGCATATCACAAGTCAAGTGTTTGGCTGAACAGAGTTATTAGCACTGTCACATGTTGCGAACTCAGAATTGTTGATTTTTTAAGAAGGCTGAACACTTGTATAAGTGATAAGTGGGTATTTCAGAAGTATTGTACTATATAAGTATATTTTATATATATATATATATATATATATATATATATATATATATATATATATATATATATATATATATATATATATATATATATATATATATATAGCTAATAGACAAAGCACTCTCTGGTCTTATCAAGTGTATAACACAATTTTATTACAGTGAGATTTCGGGGTATTCACCCCTTCATCAGATGGTCTGATGAAGGGGTGAATACCCCGAAACGTCACTGTAATAAAATTGTGTTATACACTTGATAAGACCAGAGAGTGCTTAGTCTATTAGCTCTATTTATCACTCCTAGAACCCTGGGATATGAAGTTTGTTAGTGGGAGTGCACCTCTCTACAGAATTCTACAGAATTTTATATATATATATATATATATATATGTTACAAAGGGACTGGGGCGTGTTAAGCGCTTATCAGAATCATGGATATAATGATGAATATGAGCCAGATATAATCTGCAACAAATCAGCTACCCGAAGTATCCAAAATAAGCTATCAGAAGTATCCAAAAGGAATAATTCTATGTTACAATATACACTAAAAAATAAAGAGTATAAAATATGACCCCGTATAGGTGAATAATATAGCAATGAATAGGTTCGGGGTGAGTGTCACATGGAAAACTAAATCACTAATGAATAGACAGAAATGCATTCAAAGGTGCCACACATAAGTGTGAATTAATGTACAAGTTGAAGTAAACAAAACGATAATGGACCACAATAATTTAAAAAAGTTCACAGTGAGTGTACTTACAGACTCAAACCCCAATAGTATGAGGTAATTTCGAGGTGGTAGAATCTGTATTTCAAACGATCCTTGGGTACGTAGGTAGGGAGAGTGAGTGTGCTCGTGAATTGCTCTTCTGATCCCTTATATGGCTCGTTCTGCTACTGGATCTATTTGTTATTCAATTCCCTTCATATCCCTTCGTGGGGCAGCAATTGCAAAAAGACGGTGCAAACCCTTTCCCTCTACTTATTTCTTTTCCTGCGTATCTTTTGTGCTTTTTCCACCAATAAGAAAGCACAAAAGATAGGCGGGAAAAGAAATAAGTAGAGGGAAAGGGTTTGCACCATCTTTTTGCAATTGCTGCCCCACAAAGGGATACGAAAGGAATTGAATAACAAATAGATCCAGGAGCAGAATGAGCCATATAAGGGATCAGAAGAGAAATTCACGAGCACACTCACTCTCCCTACCTACGTACACAAGGATCAATTGAAATACAGATTCTAATGCCTCAAAATGACCTCATACTATTGGGGTTTGAGTCTGTAAGTACACTCACTGGAGGGGTCAAGAGTGTTGAGTTCTCATTTCAACATATCTTTATTTTATATGGACGCATATGAACTTTGTGAACTTTTTTAAATTATCGTGGTCCATTATCATTTTGTTTACTTGTACATTGATTCACACTTATGTTTGGCACCTTTGAATGCATTTCTGTCTATTCATTAGTGATTTAGTTTTCCATGTGACACTCACCCCGAACCAATTCATTGCTATATTATTCCCCTATACAGGGTCATATTTTATACTCTTTATTTTTTAGTGTATATTGTAACATAGAATTATTCATTTTGGATACTTCTGATAGCTTATTTTGGATACTTCTGACAGCTGATATGTTGCAGATTATATCTGGCTCATATTCATCATTATATCCATGATTCTGCTAAGAGCTTAACACGCCCCAGTCCCTTTGTAAAAAATTTTCTTCAATTAGGGACCAATTGGAAGAGTTAGTCCCACCCCTCTGGGTTCTGTGTTTCTTAGCAGCAGGGATTGATCATAGGTATTTTAGTTTGTTTCTATACAAATACAATACATTTGTGTTTAAGGGGGATATATTGCATTCTCTCCAGTTTTTAGAAACGTGAGCCACTTACCACTTCATACATACAACATTTCTTATATCAAATAATATTAGGAAATACTGATATTTGTCAGTATATGGCCGGGTTATAATACAATATATTTAATAATTATTCATTAAAATAAAACCCCAATAAAATGCATATTCAGAACCATAAAATTAATGTAAATTCCTAAATTCTTTATATTAATTAAAAATTCATAGACACATTGAAATATATTTGTATAAAACCAGATATGAATCAAAACTATACATGTTTAAACTGTTATGCACAGCAAACCAAATGTACCCTTAGAACTAGCCTTATTCACAATTGAATTATATTACCTCACCACAATGAAATATTACAGTATGGGTCACTAACTTCCAGACGGACCGTCTATAACTTCCCAGGTCTGTGAGTTCATTACTCATCTATGGGCAGGAAGCTCATATATGGGTATACACTTCTGAGGTTCCATCATGTTAATATTACAGGTAGCCCTCAGTTTACGCTGGGGTTAGGTTCCAGAAGGAATGGTTGTAAATTGAAACCGTTGTAAATTGAGACCCAGTTTATAATGTAAGTCAATGTGAAGTGAGGGAGATAGGTTCCAGGCCCCTCTCAAAATTGTCAGAAGTAACACCTAAAACATTATTTTTAAAGCTTTGAAATGAAGACTTTAAATGCTAAACAGCATTATACACCTAATAAAATAATAACACAACACAGAATATATAATTAAACTAAGTTAAATGAACAAAAAATTTGCTAAACAGCATTATAAACCTAATAAAATAATAACACAACACAGAATATATAATTAAACTAAGTTACATGAACAAAAACATTTGCTAAACAGCATTATAATCCTAATAAAATAATCACACAACACAGACTTCACTTGCATTTTTCTGCAAACAGTTCTTTCTATGCATTCCAATCTGGACTGATTTATAGACAGGAGGATCTTGTTCCTTTGAAATCTGCTCGATAGCTCAGGTCTGGTTAAACTGATTAATTTCAGCTTGCTTGGCTTTGCTGCAACACAAGCGGACATTTCCACCTACTGGCTATTTGAATCAATGCACTGCTTCTCAATAGCAGTCACATGACTGGAAAAAAGGTTGTTGAAACGGTGTAAATTGAACCGTTGTAAAACAAGGGCCACCTGTACTTTGGAATTGTTCACTGGTCTTATCTATACAGCAGTCTAAGCCTTTGTTCTTTCTTTGAAATTACTATGCAATTAATTTCCTTGATGATTGAGAGAAGGGGGTTTGTCCACACAGTGACCTTTTGGAGTTTTACAAATAAAATGAATTATTTGGCGTATACAACCATCTATATATATTAAATAATAATATGTATATATACATATTATTATTTAATAACATTCACAGATCTTCTGACATAATCCCCCCTTCCAATTTTAAATAGACATAGGACACATGTATTTGAATTGGCTTAAAGTCAGCGGTAATTGGTGAGGGTATTGACCGTACGCATCATAGACAGTCTCCTATGCAGAGAGTCCATTGTTTTTTTGTGCTCTTGTGCTCATTAGTTAGGCATCTTTAAACTACAATATGTCTTTAGTGCATTTGGGGGTATGACTTCATTCTCCCTCTATGACTTGTAGTTGGGATCTAGGATGGCACGCTCGCAACTGTTTAATGTGGACCCACTTATCCATAAATCTATCATTTTTGGGTATCCTAATTTTATAGGCGACTGGAGATATTTTGTCAGTAACGACAAAAGGACCCTTCCATGATGGAAGAAATTTCTTCTCCTTAACCTGATCTTTTCCAAAGTTATAAAGATAAACTATCATTTATTTCATATTCCTTTTAGGACGTCTTGAGATTATAATCGGTTTCAGTGGCAGCTGCGAGGTTTTCTAAGTTTCTTTGAGCAAATGCAAAAGGCATATTGCAGGTGCTTTCTTAGGTTCTCCACATATTGATGTGTATTGGAAGCGTTTATCAAGTTCTGGTCTGATGTACCATACAGTAGATGCTGAGGTAGAACCATTCTTCTACCAGTCATCAGTTCAAAAGGTGACATCTTGGTAGTACTACTTGGAGTTGCTCTTAATGCCATTAGGACTAGAGGTAGTTTTACATCCCAGTCTTAGCCCGTTTCACTCACAAACTTTGTGAGGATTTTCACAATGGATTTGTTGTAATGCTCTACACTACCATTTGAGACAGCTCTATATGCAATATGGAGCTTTCTTTTAATCCCTAGTATTTTCCACATTTTGGTCATCACTTCGCTAGTGAAGTGGGTTCCCCGATCTGATTCTATTTTTTGGGGTAAACCAAATCTGGAAAACACGTGGTTGATGAGCAATGCTGCACATGTTTCAGCACTATTGTTAGGTGCTCTGATGCACTCTACCCATTTAATGAACAGGCATGTCACTGTTTAACATGTATTTGTTACCTCTTGATGACCTTGTTACTGGACCAATAGAATCAATTTGTATATCTGACCATGGCATTACCATCCCCCATTTCTTCAATGGCGCTCTATGCGTTGGTACAGTGGGTTGGAACTGTGGACAGATTAAACAACCTTGACAGTAGGTTTGAACATCTTTCAACATGTGTGGCCAAAAAGCGTAGTCACGCAATAATTCATACATGAGTTTGGCACCGCGATGGCCAGATGTGGGAGCATCATGGGCATGTTGAAGCATGAGACCTCTGAACTTGATGGGTACTACCCATTGCTGGATGCCAGTTTTGGAGGTTCTAATTAACAAACCATCCTGTAATTTGAATTGTGATCTGGACTACATTAAGATTCTTCTTTGCCAATACAATCATCTTTTGAGATGGGGTTGCTTTCAGGATCTTCTGTGTTTATAGAAGATGCCTACAATGGTGTCTTCTTTTTGACTAGTGATCAGGTCCTCACTAGGAGAATCTTGACTCAATTGTACCAGGTTGGGCTCACTCTGTTGTTTGCCTGGTTTCTGGTAATGGCTTCTACCTGAATTGCACCCATTAAGCGGTCAATTTTAAGGAGTTCTCCAGTAATGGCTCCTTGTTTGGCTAATGAATCCACAAGATCATTGCCTTCCTTATCAGGAACTAGAACCCTGGAATGACCCTTGGTCTTTTCCAGTGTATGGTTAACCCATTGGTCACCACTAGGTTGTCAATTTCACAGAGCAATTTGCCATGCTTGACTGGTTTGTTGTTACTTTTCTGCATGCCATTTCTTTTCCAAGTTGGCAGGAATTCAACAAAACTGTCACGCACGTAATTTAAGTCAGTAATGATCACAAATTCATAAATACCACGTTCAATAGCCCTTTCAATGGTTTTTAGAACAGCAGTTAGTTCTGCCACTTGACTGGATCTTGGTCCAATGTTGAAGCCTACAGAAATATTTGGGAATCTGCTTGTCCAAGTTATACCAATGCCAGTGACTAATCTGCGCTCGTTATCAATAGTGGCATGGTAAGAACAACCATCAACATATACCCAAGGTAATGTTTGACAATGGTCCTCATTGTATATCTTATACGGGGAAAGCAATTGTTCCGCCAGGAAATCATCTTCTGATAATTCTTCCCCAGGATCTTTAGCAGTACAGTCATGGAGCTCAGCAAGCCCTTGTGTGACTGGATTCTTTTTATTCTGCTTGTAGCGAATTTCTAAAGGCCAGCCTTGTAAGGAAAGAGTCCAAGCTGTTATGCTGCTATTAGACAAATTCCCATCTCTTATTCTCTCATTTTGCAGATATAGCAAAGGCTGGTGGGCTGTTTCTACAATAGATTTCTCACGCTGTATATAGCTGCGGAAATTTTGTAGAGCCCATACAGTAGATAAGAGGGCTATTTTGCAATCGCTAAATTATTTCTACTGGGGATAGAGTTTTGCTCGCATAAGCAATGACTTTGCTTAAATTATCATGCTTTTGGTACAAAACAGCACTCATGCTTATGTCTGTGTAACCTGTTTCTAAGTAGAAAGGTTTACCACCTTCAGGGTACGCTAAGCAAGGTGCTTGAGTGAGTTTTCTCTTCAGCTCTCTTATGGCTGTCTCTTGAGTCTCACTCCAGTGCCATTTCACATCCTTCCTTAGAAGAAGTAGTAGTGGTTTAGCTAATTCTGCATAATTATCAATGAATTTGCGATAATAATTTGTCATACTCAGGAAGGATCTCAATTCCTTTAAGGTAGTTGGGTTTTTAGAATTTACTATAGCTTCCATCTTTTTCTTCTGAGGATTTAGCCCTTCAAAAGTAATTTCATGTCCCAAGAAGTTTACACTAGTGCGACACCAATGAGCTTTTTGTAGGGATAATTTGACACCTGCCCTTTTAAGTTGGCTGAGGACGTGTTTAAGTTCTGCCTTTGTGTTTTTGAAAGTCTGTGTTTTTGATTAAAACATCATCAACTTAAGATAAGGTCCCCCTTTCCAGTGCATCAGGCATAGCCTTATACATGAATGCAGCAAATTCATGTCCAGAATTTATGTATTCAAAAGGAAGTCTCTGAAATGCATACTGGACCTTTTGAAATGATAATGCCAACTTATACTGGTCCTCCTCATGTACCTTTATGGTCGAATAAAGTAATCAATGGCAGTGAATATCTTAGATCCCTGCAACTGCACTAGGCACTGGTCAATGTATGGTACAGGCCAGCCTGACATGTACACTCGCTTGTTTAGCTGTCTTAAATCAGCACACAAACGCCATTGTCCATTGGGCTTAAGAACACCTAGAATAGGATTGTTATAAGAGCTGTGCACCTGTCTGAGAATACCTCTTTCTTCTAGGTTCCTTATGATTTCTGCAAGAGAATCATATGAAAAAAGTCACGAAAGAAAACGGAGCACAGGAAAAAATATTTTTTTCTAAAGCATTTATTTAAACAAGCAGAAATGCAGAGATAAAAAAATATACTTGCAAGTATAAGCTGTCTGGTATGACGCGTTTCGGCCTAAGCCATCATCAGATACCTAGATAGTACCATATACTGTTGCCTTTTATAGGCTCATATGTTAGCTAGTATGAGTGTAACCTGATACCTCTTACACACCTCTGATCATATTAACCATTGAAGTCTTGAATTGGGACCTCACATACAAATAAACACACAGGTAAACTAAGCATTAAGTTAAAGCCATACTCTTATACTAATGAGGACTGTACTTTCATATAGTATTAACAAAGGTTACATTGTGTGTTAAATTATAATCACATATTTATAATTTATATGGGATTTTACTATAAATAAATTTCACACTATTATGTAACTTAAAAAATGAAAATTAATCACAGACTTCCTGCAAAGACAGCTAAATAATACAATAGTCTATCCTAATTGCAAATGATGTGAGCGCCCACAATAATGCTATAGGGGGCATTAAATTGCCAAAGGTGAGTTTTAAAAGAATAAACACCTGGAGCGAATATGCACTGAATGTTTAAATAAATATTCACTAATATCTAAGTGAAAGTTTCACCACTATCACCTTACCTGGATTATTTAATGATACCAATTATTTAACTCATATAAATAAAATTAAATGAAACTTAAACTAACAAGAGTAAAACTTATGAACATGAAGAATGAATAGTGAGGATATGTAATTATAAATGACAAGACACAAAATTCTATTTCCAAACATTAATTATGTCAGCCTCAGTGTTGAAACCCTGAGGCAATCTGGTATTTAAGTTGAAAATCCAAAAAATTTCTCTTCTGGACAAAAGCAGGTCCAAATTGCCTCCTCTCACTGGATTCCTAACTTTTTCTATGACCATCCATTTGAATGAGGCCACATGACCACCATGTCTCTCAATGAAATGGGCCGCAAGAGCAGAACATGGAGTCTCAGATGTAATATCATTTAAATGCTCCTGTATTCTTACTCTGGCCTCCCTGGTGGTCATGCCTATATATTGCATGTGGCAAGCCACGCACTGCACCAAGTACACCCCATAACTAGACCTACAGTTAGTGTAACCTGTTACGTCATACACTCTTGCGTGTCACATGATTGGAATCATATGAGGCTAAAGGAAGTCTGTATTGTTTGACAAAGACAAGTGGTGCATTGGGATCTGTTTGTATTCTTGCAATGTGCAAGTCTGTAGTCCCACAGTCATAAGAATCCCTAGCAAATATATCCTTGTACTCCATCAGGAGTTCTCATAGCTATTGGCGTTCATCATCACTGGAACTGCCATTAGCTAAAGATATTTGCTCTTCGACTATTTGCTGAAATCCTGGAAATATTTCAGGCTGTCCTATTTCATAGGCTTCTTCCAACCTAGAGGTGAGGTCCCCTTGATTATAATTTACATTTCCCCCATGACTCTGGGTATTGGGGTATTCTGGCTCTTTTATCGGCTGATCAAAAACTAGAGAGGCTTCTTCAATTTTACAGATGCCTTCCTCTGAGCTGAAGGGATAAATAGACTGAATTGTAAATAGACCCTCTGTTATAGATGCAAAGGATTGTTCTATTAATTGTTCTTCAGTTAAGTATCCTTCAGGTATTAGCCCGATTACATTATTCTGAAATCCAAAAGTGTAATAATTTGATTCCAGCACATATCCTATGGTAGTTCCCTTGGATAAAGTTATATCCTGTGGGGTCATGTTATGCACAATAACATGTATTGGAATAGTTCCAATATTTACCAAAGGAGTATGGGCCATTGTAATACCCAGATTTTGTATTCTATGGGAGAGGCAAATTAGTGTTTCAGAAGTTTTTAATTTCTGACCTCTTTTTACCTGTAAGGGTAAAAGAAATTTATCAGCCCCGGCAGGAATTAGACACCTGCATATTTACAGCATATGGCAATTGCTGATTTGATTTCAGGGCTGCATTTTCATCCTGAAATACTTCAGGGTCCCCCTTTAACCTGATCCCGAGGCAAGAGTTAATCAAATCTATTTGTATGGCATATCTATGTAAGAGATCATTGCCAATGTATACATGATTATGGGGAGTATTTAAAACTAAAAACAGGTGCTTCGCTGATTTATTACCTATAGATATAGATAATAAGCACTTAGCTGTGATTTTATAGCTTTCAAACCTGTCATCCAGGCTGTGGACACAGTGGTCTTGGGGAGAAAGATATTTAATCACCTTAGGTTCAGCTATCTGCACTAATAAGCCTTCGCTTATATAGCTAGCTTCCTGTTTTAAGTTTAATTTTGCATACTTGGTTTCCCCAAGGTCATGCACTTGTATAGGGATAACTCTTTCAATTCTTGCGAGGTATTGAGTGTGGCCTCCCCCCTTAGGGAATTTATGGTCCCCTTGTGGAGAGATATGGTTAATACATCGCCGTCTAAGGAAATATTTGCTATCTTTCCAGGCGAAATTTTAAAAGTATTACCATCAGAACCACTAAAAAGAGTCTGATCATCTATTTGTAGGATAGTGATTTCAGGTATAGAGTCATTCCTGAAATAAATCTCCACAGCATCTGGCTTCTCTTCCACAATGTGACAGTTATATCGGGTGCAAGATATACCGCATTTCTCATAATTAACTTGTGACCAAATTACATTATTTATGCAATCAATTATGGTGCTTAATCGCTTCAGGAGATTACTACCAATAATTAAACGATCAGTTGGCAGATCCACTATAATGACAGGTTGTCTTATGACCCTGTTCCCCAGTTTAAATTTTAACCATGCCGTACCATAGACCTTTAGAGAATCACCCCCAACACCTATTAGAGATTCATCAAATTCTTTTATTTTAGGTTTGTGGAGTGTTAGCTCATTTAGCTGTATGTAGTACCTGTGGGATAAAATAGTTGCCTGAGACCCAGTATCAATTAATCCCATGATGGGGTTGGAGACTGAATCCTGCAGCTCAGCTAATACATAATATCTCCCTGCAGTTTCTACCATTTTGAACATAAAAGTGGCATGATTGCACATTTGTGGGCTTCGCCACGTGTTACTTGAATCCGTTGTGTTACCTAGCACAGAAGAAACTTCATTCTTACTGGTCCCCTTTATAATAGGGTTCTTGTGTACTGCATCTGTGGAAATAAGGTTAAGAGAATACTGCAAAGGAAGAGATTTGTTAAATTTTCCAGGCTGAGGTTGCTCATCATCACAGCTAAATCGTCAGTTTCTTGTCTGTAGGGAGAGAATATGATTAGTACCATTATTGACATTTATAATTTCATTTGATATATCTCTCCCCTTTCTTTCAGGTGATACTGCAGTATTTATGACTGTACCTGTGGCCCACTGCTGGCCACTGGCTGTACCCCTAAAAAAAGATTGTTAGGTTGCTGAGCCGTAAAAGCTTGACTCATATTAGTAAATAGTGTGCATAATTGACTAAATTGTGTGCTGAGTTGGTCCACTTGAATGGACAAACTATCTTTACCCATGGACCGATTTTTTGATGTCCCAGAGTATTGATTCCTGGGTCCTTGGGGGCCCTCAGAATCATAGCAATTTATCCTATTTTGACGTAGTTGTCTTTGGGGTTCAATTTGTTCAGCATTAGTATTTTGGGGAGCACTATTTACTTGGGGTGTCTGGTTACCCTGAGAGTATTTTCGCCACTTTTGGCATTTATTTTTACGGGGATACCAATTATTTTGTGGGTGTTCCTCTCTTTGGGAATAATTATTTACCTGGGTATGCCCCCCATCTTGAGCATAATCTCTCTGTGCCTCAGCCTGTGTTGGGGGAGGGGCAGAGTTAAACCTTTGTAGGGATGGTCTGTTTTCTCGGGCCACTTTTTTCTTTTTCTTTTTAGATTCCAAATTGATGGGGCTAGGTGACACCCTAGTTTCTGCCACCATTTTGGGACTGGGTTTTGATTCCCTTTTAACTCCCTGTTCACCAGACTGCTGAATAGAGTATATCTTTGTACTCTCTTTGATCAGCTAGTCCAATGAGCAGTGCTCATCAAAATCTCTAGCTAGATTAATTTTGATGTGTGCGGGTAATGCTTCAAAAAATAAATTCACAAATTCTGGGCATTCAAATAGGGGATAATCTTCAGCCATACTGTACACATTTTTCAGTACAGAAAGGAATTCTATAGGGCTTTGGTTTGCACTACATTTTAAATCATATACATCTATTTTTGCTGCAGTTTTAGTGCGATATTGCCCAAATTCTTTTCTGCACTGCCATTTTGTCTCATTCCAGGAATGAATATTCATATCCTTTAGTGAAGAAAAGAACTTGTGATATTTACCTTCAAATACCCAGGGCAGAAAGTCAATTTTTGACTGATCACTTTTAACATTCATAATGGATAAAGCATTTTCAAAGGTCTCTAAGTGGTCAATTATAGAAATGGTCCCTTTGTTGGAGAACTTAGGTACTGCATCCTTTAAGAAAGTAATTATTTTAGGGGGGTCATATACCTTATTCGACATATTTTGGGATTTCCTAGGAGCCTTATTTTTGGCGTTGGAGTGTTCCCTATTTTCCCTTTTACTATGGGGAGACCTCCTACGTACATTATTATTACTTGGGCTATTTGGGTAGCTAGCTCGGCCCTCTGACTCACTACTAGAGCTTCCCTCCCCCTCATCAGCTGAGTTATAGAAGCTCCCTGAATTTATATCATGAGGTGACTGTCTATTTGGGAAATTTACTTCTGACTCAACAGGGGTCCTTTGTCTACATTCTTGACTAAATTTCTGCATTTCATCCCTGATGCATTCTCTAAGAGAGTTAGAATTATCTGCATTATTCTCACTATTAATAGAGGGGTTTTCATAATGGCGATACAACCTTTTTAAACCACTTAATTCTCTCTGGCTTTGTGTGAGCTGTTTATTTAACTCTTGTATTCTTGCTAGTAAATTTAAGTTATGTTTAACTAAGGCGGCTATGTCTTGGGCAAACTCATCAATTTTATTTTTGGCTATATTTAAATTCTCTTCACATCTGCGTGAGGAGCGAATACTATTTTCTAGCCCCTGTATTTGCAATTCTTTCTCTATGAGATATAGCGACATTTCGTCAACAATGCATATTACAAGAGCCAAGATTTTAGTATTAGTTTGTCTCCCTTTTTGGGATTTTTGCATTGATTCATTTTTAATAGTTCTTGGAATAATTCGCTTTTTTCATTCCACCTATCATCATCAATAGCAATATTTTTAGCCATAATTTCAAGCATATCCATACAATCATTTAATTCAACCGCAATATTAAACCTCTCTTTAATGTGATCTATAATGTCCATCTTAAGGATATTGCCTTGGGTAAGGGGTATTGTCAGGGAACAAATTTCAATGCTATGTACAGAATTAAATGATTCACTTCTGGTTACAGACATTATTATATTGGTTCAGTATTTAGTCAAATTAAAATTCTAATACAATTTTGGCCAATAAGAGAAAGAAAAGAAAAAAAATGTTATATTTTCAAAAATATTAATATTAATTTTGAAATATGAAAATTAATATTTAATTTTTTAAAAAAAAATATTTTCAAAAATATTAATATTAATCTTGAAATATGAAAATCAATATTTAAATGTTTAAATTTTTTTAAAATAATATTTCAAGATATTAATATTAATTTTGAAATATTTAATCACAACAAAAAAATTTAATAATTTTTTTTAGATTACATTTTTATTTTTTTTTACAATTTTTTTTCTTTTTAATAACCTCTATTTACTACAAATATATCATATCAATGTGATAAATATTAATAATATCTCAGCAGTATCTCCATATAATATGTCAGTATATGGCCGGGTTATAATACAATATATTTAATAATTATCCTTTAAAATAAACCCTCAATAAAATGCATATACATAACCATAAAATAATAAAAATTCCTAAGTTCTTTATATTAGTTAACATTTATAGACACATTGAAATATATTTGTAGAAAACCAGATATGAATCAATACTATACACGTTTAAACTATTATAATATGCTATGCAAAGATCATAAAAGTTGCCTTATTAACAATAGTCTCTCAAATCAGAGTTGCATTTAAAATACCACAATGAGATACCAGAATCTGAGCCACTAACATTCAGACAACTATACTTTAACAGTGTTTAGTTAAACAATAGAACAATATAGACTCTAATTGAAACGCCAGAGGTTATATATATTCTAAATGTAAACAGTCAGTTTAAATGCCAATTTATCTAAGCTGAAATAAATCCTTAATTACTTACAATTAAGACCAATTCTAATATATATATATATATATATATATATATATATATATATATATATATATATATATTTGCAAAGATAACTTACTTAGCACTAAGGATTATTTTTAAAATACACAGGCTATGAAATACAAGGTTAAAATAGAATTTATTCCTTTAAGACTGTTAACTACAGCAACAATGGATGTTTGTTTTAAATATTACCTATATTTAGCAACCTCTTATACTTTAACAGATAACCAATGAATATTCCAATTTCCAGAATTTTCACTGTATTTCACCTCAAAATACAAAGGAGTTTTTTGCATGTGGAGAAGAAAGGGTAGCTATTTTGCTTATAATAACCGTGTCCCCACGCAGTAGTTATCAGTCCAGGGTTTCAGCAAAAAGTTTAGCCAGCCTCCAGACTATCTCCATGCTTGGGGTTAAATCATGTGATATAACCCCACCCCTTTTTGTTCTGTACCATCATTGGTGAATTGAAAAGGCCCTTAATGGAGTTGAACATCTCATTGGTTCCCTGGAAATGCATGGTTGCTAGGGAAATGCATCTTTAACAGTCAAATCTTTTGGTTGTAATTCTCGTATCTCAACACCAGCGGCAGCAGACAGATGTGGTATTTTAAATGTATCTCTTATTTGAGAGACTATTGTAAATAAGGCAACTTTTATGATCTTTGCATAGCATATTATAATAGTTTAAACATGTATAGTATTTAGGAATTTTTATTAATTTTATAGTTTTGTATATGCATTTTATTAAGGGTTTATTTTAAAGGATAATTATTAAATATATTGTATTATAACCCGGTTATTTACTGACATATTTTATCATCCCTTTCATTTTATACTCTCACTTTGTTTGTTGCATCAACTGGAAGGAGAGACAGCTGCAAGTTTTGGTGAGTGATGATTATAATTAAGAAGATATACAAAGGAAGGCTGTATGCCTCACTGCACATGTTGGTTTTGAAAGTACACTTGAAGCATTAAATGGTAGAAGACAGCCAGTGAGAAGAAGAGAATAGTTGCCACTTGAGAGAAATCCTGGACATAGGAGAGAAAATAATTATGGAAGAGGGTAGGCGAAGATTATAAGTAAATCAAAGAGGGTGGTTTGGGGAGTATCCGTAGATAAGTGTGAAAATATAGGGCCAGTGGCAGGGTAACAGTTATGCATGAGCAATAAGGGGTTTATATTGGCTGTTTGTGCATGTCAGGTTTACTGCTCGTATAACAAGTTAAAAGTAAACACATTCACTTGTGCACAATTGAAGTTAACACACGTTGGGTTACCAAATGTGGCAAGTGGTGGGGGGAGTTTGGCTATTGAAACAAAATTGCAGCAAACAAGATGTTATTTTGTTTTAAACATGTTTAGACTTGGTTGATACATTTTATGCCAAGACAACAAATATGTCTTGTTTTTACAAAGTGTTTACTGTCCCTTTAACTCTTAAAAAGTTCTTAATTCATCATCAAAGTCAGTTGTACAATGGCAAAGTACTAATAGTCTGGAGCTGAATGCAGCCAGTTAGCCAGCCCTTTAGTATTGTGTTGTAAAGTACTGTATTGTATTGTATAGTATTGTACTGTATTGTACTGTATTGTACTGTATTATACTGTACTGTATTGTACAGTACTGTATTGTATTGTACTGTATTGTATTGTATTGTACTGCATTGTATTGTACTGCATTGTATTGTATTGTACTGTACTGTATTGTACTGTATTGTACTTTTTTGTATTGTATTGTATTGTACTGTATTGTACTGTATTGTACTGTATTGTACTGTATAATACTGTACTGTATTGTACTGTATTGTATGTATTGTATTGTACTGTATTGTATTGTACCGTACTGTATTGTATTATATTGTACTGTATTGTACTTTTTTGCACTGTATTGTATTGTACTGTATTGTACTGTATTGTACTGTATTGTACTGTATTGTACTGTATAATACTGTACTGTATTGAACTGTATTGTACTGTATTGTATTGTATTGTATGTATTGTATTGTATTGTACTGTACTGTATTGTATTGTACTGTATTGTATGCATTGTATTGTACTGTATTGTATTGTACCGTACTGTATTGTATTGTACTGTATTGTATTGTATTGTACTGTACTGTATTGTACTGTTTTGCACTGTATTGTATTTTATTGTATTGTACTGTATTGTACTGTATTGTACTGTATTGTATTGTATTGTATTTTATTGTACTGTATTGTATTGTATTGTACTGTATTGTGTTGTACTATATTGTATTGTATTGTATTGTACTGTATTGTATGTACTGTATTGTGTTGTACTGTACTGTATTGTATTGTATTGTACTGTTGTGCACTGTATTGTATTGTATTGTACTGTATTGTACTGTACTGTATTGTATTGTACTGTACTGTATTGTATTGTATTGCACTGTATTGTATTGTATTGCACTGTATTGTATTGTGCTGTATTGTATTGTATTGTACTATATTGTAGTTTATTGTATTGTACTGTATTGTATTGTATTGTACTGTATTTTACTGTACTGTATTGTATTGTAGTTTACTGTATTGTATTGTATTGTACTGTACTGTACTGTTCTGTACTGTATTGCATTGTATTGTACTGTATTGTGCACCTTGTTTTTTTTTCTATTGAATATTTCATGATTTGTATTGGTGTAAGTGGAGGATCCATGTGCATTATTAGATATTATTAGCAATGGTATTTGCAAGGCCTTTTCTACAAAGAGAGATATACCATGTGCTGTGCATTTTCTGCTATTGGTTCCTATAAGGATGGCTGTTTTTGCTGGTACGTGACATTAAAGCAAGCTGTTGATGCAAATCAAGTATTTTTGTCTTTAGTGTTATTGTTTTTTTTGTTATTTTTTTCCATTAACTAAAATATTTCTGCACGGTACTCAGAAAAAGTCTAATACTAAAATAATGTGCTTCTGCAAGCGTATTTTGCCCTTTGCTTATTTCCTATTTACTTTTGTGGTATTCCACAGATACATCTGCTTGTCTTTCACATGGGAAAGGACAATAATGCTTTTTCTACATTCTAAATAAATAAACTTGGATACAAAAATAACAGTAAAAGACAGATTTTATTTTTCTGTTCTAATATTTAACATTTATGGAGATATCAACTATTAAAAAAAAAAACAATGCAATGAAAATTACTTTCATAGACATAATGAACAGCGCCAAAAGGAATGAATAACTGGACAGAGCAATATTGTAGGAATATAATACCCATAAACTTCAGCACCACTCAGAACTAAATGAAAATTATACAGGTTTCTATGATAGCCAATAGGACATCTTTACAAAAGATTTGTTGGACCTGTGTGGCTATAAAATACAACTTGCTGGTCTTACAATGATTATTTCTGCTGTAATTCTCAAAAAAAAATTGGCCACTCTTTGTTGTAAATTTATGTGAAGTGGTTCCCATTTTAAAGTATAGGCTACATATGCTTAAAGGGACAGTCTACTAGAGAATTGTTATTGTTTTAAAAGATAGATAATTCCTTTATTACTCATTCCCCAGATTTGCATAATCAATACGGTTATATTAATATACTTTTTTCCTTTGTGATTACCTTGTATCTAAGCCTCTGCAGACTGCCCCCTTATTTCTTTTGACAGACATAGATTTTAGCCAATCAGTGCTGACTCCTAGGTTACTCCACATGCGTGAACACAATGTTATCTATATGATACACATGAACTAATGCCCTCTAACTGTGAAAACTGTCAAAGGCACTGAGATAAGAGGATGCCCTCAAGGGTTTAGAAATTAGCATATGAGCCTACTTAAGTTTAGCTTTCAAAAAAGAATACCAAGAAAACTAAGAAAATTTGATGATAAAAATAAATTGTAAAGTTGTTTAAAATTGCATGCCCTATCTGAATCATAATAGTTTAATTTTGACTAAACAGTCCCTTTAAGGAATTCAGTAATATTTACAATGGACAACGAATGTCAGCAATTGTGGTTTATCATTCACTATATAGAAATCAATAGGTTAAATGTACAAAGCAGCAGACGCTGCTTTTTAGCACTTGCAGGGTCGACTCACAAACGTTTACCAGCATTCCACAATGCAAGAGGCAGTTTTAATCTGATTGCTGCTTTTTACCCTCTCTGCCAGCCCTTAGGGTGCGGGCAAAAAACACCTCAAACACATTTTTTTTGGGGTGACTGACTGGTCACATGAGAGCATGGGGCAGTGTTGCACAAATAATTACAATGTTAAAATAAATGATTATACTTGTTAGGTTTTCTCCTTTTAATACCAATTATTCCCATAAAGCACCCATAGAATGTGCACTTTTCCAACTTCGCATTGTATTGTGAAGAGCATTTAGATAATGTTAAATAACGTGTGTACTATTTTGTGCTTTGTTTTGCAATACATTGTGAAGCTGATCACTGTGATGCCGGGTAGTTAGGTTTCTGATAGAGATCTGTTTTCACCCGCAGGAGGATAAATGGGCCCAATAGTGCATATCTTCACTATAGATATAATAGATACATAAATAAATACATACCATTTCTTTATATACAATTTACAACAGACATTGTACAGACTTTCATTATGAGCATATAGAGAATTCTAACATCACATAAGACAGAAAAGACAAATTCCCTTAAAGCTTTAAAAAAATCCCTATCCTCCTTAAAACCTTGTCATTTTACTTCCTTTTTATATTAATTGATGTTTTTTTTTATTAAAGATGGAGTAGAGAAACACAGACAAAAACTAAAGGCTAGATTGCTAGTGTCGCGCTAATGACAGTGTACGCGATAACCAGGTTCCTATGACCGCACTATCATTAGCGCACCACTTTTAAGTCCATTGTAAAGCGTGTTAACCAAAAAAGAGTTAGCTCGAGTGCAGCCTATAACTTCAATGGATATCATGATCATGCTAAGTGAAAGCCGAAATTGCTCTAGAATATTATCTGTGACTTAGACCTGAAGTAAACTGTAAGGGGGCTAGTTATCAAGCCGTCTACTTTTCTGGCTTCGCCGGCCCAATACGTCCGCCTAAGCTCGCCTACCTTCGCCGCCGCGGACCTTGAATACGTTCGCCTAAGTTATCAAATAAAGCTGTCAAAAAGCCGCGGGGCGATGAGCAGCGGACTGTGACAGTTATCACTCATCCGATCTCGCTGCCCTTCGGCTTTTTCCCAGCTTTATTGCTAGCCTGTCACTAAGCACTCACACTAAACTGCACTGTTCTGCCCCCTATACCGGCGCCCCCGGAGCCCCCCGCAACTAAATAAAGTTACTAACCCCTAAACCGCCGCTCCTAGACCCTGCCGCAACTCTTATAAATGTATTAACCCCTAAACCGCCGCTCCTAGACCCTGCCGCAACTCTTATAAATGTATTAACCCCTAAAACCGCCGCTCCCGGACACCGCTGCCACCTACATTATACCTAGTAACCCCTATCCTGCCCCCCCTATACCGTCGCCCTCTATTATAAAATTATTAACCCCTATCCTGCTGATCCCGCACCTCTCCGCAACTAAATAAATAGTTTAACCCCTAAACCGCCGCTCCATGAACCCGCCGCAACCTATAAAAAATTTATTAACCCCTATCCTGCCCCCCACTACGCCGCCGCCACTGTAATAAAATGATTAACCCCTAAACCTAAGTCTAACCCTAACCATAACGCCCCCCTAACTTAAATATTAATTAAATAAATCTAAATAAATTAACTCTTATTAACTAAATGAATCCTATTTAAAACTAAATACTTACCTTTAAAATAAACCCTAATATAGCTACAATATAAATAATAATTATATTCTAGCTATCTTAGGATTTATTTTTATTTTACAGGTACCTTTCAATTTATTTTAACCATGTACAATAACTATTAAATAGTTATTAACTATTTAATAGCTTACCTAGCTAAAATAAAGAGAAATGTACCTGTGAAATAAATCCTAACCTAAGTTACAATTACACCTAACACTACACTATACTTTAATAAATTATTCCTATTTAAAAATAAATACTTACCTGTAAAATAAACCCTAAGATAGCTACAATGTAATTAATAATTATATTATAGCTATTTTAGGATTTATATTTATTTTACAGGTAACTTTGTATTTATTTTAGCTAGTTAGAATAGTTATTAAATAGTTATTAACTATTTAATAACTACCTAGCTAAAAGAAATACAAAATTACCTGTAAAATAAATCCTAACTTAAGTTACAATTAAACCTAATACTACACTATCATTAAATTAACTAAATAAACTACCTACAAAGAACTACAATGAAATACAATTACATAAACTAACTAAAGTACAAAAAATAAAAAAAGCTAAGTTACAAAAAATAAAAAATTAAGTTACAAACATGTTAAAAATATTACAACAATTTTAAGCTACTTACACCTAATCTAAGCCCCCTAATAAAATAACAAACCCCCCCAAAATAAAAAAAATCCCTACCCTATTCTAAATTACATAAATTTCAATGCTCTTTTACCTTACCAGACCTTAAAAGGGCCATTTGTGGGGGCATGCCCCAAAAAGTTCAGCTCTTTTGCCTGTAAAATAAAAATACAACCCCCCCCCCAACATTAAAACCCACCACCCACATACCCCTAATCTAACCCAAACCCCCCTTACAAAAACCTAACACTAATCCCCTGAAGATCATCCTACCTTGAGTCGTCTTCACTCAGCCGAGCCACCGATGGAACTGAAGAGGACATCCGGAGCGGAAGAAGTTAATCCTCCAAGCGGCGCTGAAGAAATCTTCCATCCGATGAAGTCATCATCCAGGCGGCGCTGAAGAAGTCTTCGATCCGGCCGATGTCATCTTCAAAGAGGCGCTGAAGAGGTCTTCTATCCGGGCGAAGTCATCTTCCAAGCCGGGTCTTGAATCTTCCTTCCGCCGACGCGGAACCACCTTCTTCACCGACGGACTACGACGAATGACGGCTCCTTTAAGGGACGTCATCCAAGATGGCGTCCCCTCAATTCCGATTGGCTGATAGGATTCTATCAGCCAATCGTAATTAAGGTAGGAAAATCTGATTGGCTGATGGAATCAGCCAATCAGATTCAAGTTCAATCCGATTGGCTGATCCAATCAGCCAATCAGATTGAGCTCGCATTCTATTGGCTGATCGGAACAGCCAATAGAATGCGAGCTCAATCTGATTGGCTGATTCCATCAGCCAATCAGATTTTCCTACCTTAATTCCGATTGGCTGATAGAATCCTATCAGCCAATCGGAATTGAGGGGACGCCATCTTGGATGACGTCCCTTAAAGGAGCCGTCATTCGTCGTAGTCCGTCGGTGAAGAAGGTGGTTCCGCGTCGGCGGAAGGAAGATTCAAGACCCGGCTTGGAAGATGACTTCGCCCGGATAGAAGACCTCTTCAGCGCCTCTTTGAAGATGACATCGGCCGGATCGAAGACTTCTTCAGCGCCGCCTGGATGATGACTTCATCGGATGGAAGATTTCTTCAGCGCCGCTTGGAGGATTAACTTCTTCCGTTCCGGATGCCCTCTTCAGTTCCATCGGTGGCTCGGCTGAGTGAAGACGATTCAAGGTAGGATGATCTTCAGGGGATTAGTGTTAGGTTTTTGTAAGGGGGGTTTGGGTTAGATTAGGGGTATGTGGGTGGTGGGTTTTAATGTTGGGGGGGGGGGTTGTATTTTTATTTTACAGGCAAAAGAGCTGAACTTTTTGGGGCATGCCCCCACAAATGGCCCTTTTAAGGGCTGGTAAGGTAAAAGAGCTTTGAAATTTATGTAATTTAGAATAGGGTAGGGATTTTTTTTATTTTGGGGGGGTTTGTTATTTTATTAGGGGGCTTAGATTAGGTGTAAGTAGCTTAAAATTGTTGTAATATTTTTAACATGTTTGTAACTTAATTTTTTATTTTTTGTAACTTAGCTTTTTTAATTTTTTGTACTTTAGTTAGTTTATGTAATTGTATTTCATTGTAGTTCTTTGTAGGTAGTTTATTTAGTTAATTTAATGATAGTGTAGTATTAGGTTTAATTGTAACTTAAGTTAGGATTTATTTTACAGGTAATTTTGTATTTCTTTTAGCTAGGTAGTTATTAAATAGTTAATAACTATTTAATAACTATTCTAACTAGCTAAAATAAATACAAAGTTACCTGTAAAATAAATATAAATCCTAAGATAGCTATAATATAATTATTAATTACATTGTAGCTATCTTAGGGTTTATTTTACAGGTAAGTATTTATTTTTAAATAGGAATAATTTATTAAAGTATAGTGTAGTGTTAGGTGTAATTGTAACTTAGGTTAGGATTTATTTCACAGGTACATTTCTCTTTATTTTAGCTAGGTAAGCTATTTAATAGTTAATAACTATTTAATAGTTATTGTACATGGTTAAAATAAATTGAAAGGTACCTGTAAAATAAAAATAAATCCTAAGATAGCTAGAATATAATTATTATTTATATTGTAGCTATATTAGGGTTTATTTTAAAGGTAAGTATTTAGTTTTAAATAGGATTCATTTAGTTAATAAGAGTTAATTTATTTAGATTTATTTAATTAATATTTAAGTTAGGGGGCGTTAGGGTTAGGGTTAGGTTTAGGGGTTAATCATTTTATTACAGTGGCGGCGGCGTAGTGGGGGGCAGGATAGGGGTTAATAAATTTATTATAGGTGGCGACGGTGTAGGGGGGGCAGATTAGGGGTTAATAAATGTATTATAGGTGGCGACGGTGTAGGGGGGGCAGGATAGGGGTTAATACATTTAATATAGGTTGCGGCGGGTTCAGGGAGCGGCGGGTTAGGGGTTAATACATTTATTATAGTTGCGGTGGGCTCCGGGAGCGGCGGTTTAGGGGTTAATATGTATAGAGTAGCTTGCGGTGGGCTCCGGGAGCGGCGGTTTAGGGGGTAATAACTTTATTTAGTTGCGGCGGTGTAGGGGGGGTCAGATTAGGGGTGTTTAGACTCGGGGTACATGTTAGGGTGTTAGGTGTAGACAGCTCCCATAGAAATCAATGGGATGTCTGTCAGCAGCGAACTTGTACTTTCGCTATGGTCAGACTCCCATTGATTCCTATGGGATCCGCCGCCTCCAGGCTGGCGCTTTGAAAACCAGGTACGCTGGGCCGTAAAAGTGCCGAGCGTACCTGCTAGTTTTTTGATAGCTAGCAAAAGTAGTGAGAATGTGCCGCACTTGTGTGCGGAACATCTGGAGTGACGTAAGAATCGATCTGTGTCGGACTGAGTCCGGCGGATCGAAGCTTACGTCACAAAATTCTACTTTTGCCTGTCTCGAGCCTTTGATAACTAAGGCGTATCAGCCTCGCCACAAATACGCTGCGGAATACGCAGCGTATTTGAGGTTGACGGCTTGATAACTACCCCCCGATGGGGTTGATTTATCAACCCATCAATGTTGCTAATTCTGCGGCTCGCCGGAATCAGGTGTTAAGAAGCAGTGGTCATAAGACCGCTGCTCCTTAACTCGTCCGCCACCTCTGAGGTGGCAGACAGCAATCAGCAATTTAGGCTATGTACTTGCCCTTTATCATAGAATTACATTGAGCGCGGTGCAAACACAGATAGGACCCTTTGTTGTACTGCCTACATCAGCTCTAACCAATTTGTTCTTAACCCTTTTGAAGGATTGAATGGGAGGTTTTTTGAACTCTTCTATGGTTTGATATGATTTATTGAGGATATACCAATGCTTCCTTAGAATTGATGATATCCTGTCACTATGTTCACCATATTCTGTAGCAAACATCAGTCTACTTTCTTCCTTTCTCCACTGTCATTACTTAGTATGTTTCTAGCTTCTATTTCACACCTGTTTAAGATATTATTAGGATATCCTCTTGCTAGAAATTTCCCAGCCATTTCTTTCTTCAATCTTATTTCTTGCAAATTCGTATCCTCTACATTACGTAATGTTCTTACAAATTGACTTTTGGGTATTGAATTGAATACTCTAGGTGGATAGAAACTTTTAAAATGTAACAATGCGTTTCGATCAGTCGACTTACTGTATATATCTGTAATAAGTCTAGAATTATATTTATATACAGATGTATCTAAAAAACTGATCCTATCCATTGAGAAATTGGTTAGATCTGATGTAGGCAAAGATTAGTCACATTATCTCACCACCCCCAACAAAGAGTCCTATTCATGTTTGAGCTGCGCTCAATGTAATTCTTTGATTAAGGGCAAGTACATAGCCCAAATGAATGATAATAGGAAAAGGGAGATTAATGGATATTACACCTGTGAAACAGAATTTGTAGTCTATTTGTTGAAATGTTCTTGTGGGTGGGACTATGTGGGGGAGACTATACGCCCCTTAAAAGACAGAATTAGTTCCCACAAGTCAAGCATTAGAAATAAAGACATGACTCTCCCTGTATCAGCACACTTTGTACAAGCAGGACACACAGTGAGCCAACTCTGCTTCCAAGTTATAGACCATATCCCCAAATTGAGAAGAGTAGGGGATAGAGAGTTAATGTTAAAAAAGAGGGAGGTTTGGTGGATCAAAAAATTAGGGACACTACATCCAGTAGGTTTAAATAAAGATTATGATTTACATTTATTTATTTAAATCTATTTTGTTTTTAATCATTGAGGTTCAATCATGTATGGATTGAATATACTATGTAATTGTTTATATGTATTTATGATGATGTTTTTAACTTTTGTAAATATAATATGATAAGTGTATATGGAATTTAAAAAGATTTTGTGATGTAAAATAAAGTAAAATGAATTAAAGAGTTAACTAATTAGTTGCACAGGTGCTACATATGGATGCTGTTACCTATACACCTTAGCATGAGTAAGGGCTATGTAGGCCCAAAACATTGCTGATATTTTATGGCTTCCTGTTAACCTTATAAAGAAGAAGAATTTTGAATAAACAGTGCTGGGAACTCCTTTGTGTGTTTTATATATATATATATATATATATATATATATATATATATACACACACATACACACACATATATATATATATATATATATATACACATATACATAATTTACACTATATGGGGGGTAGTTATCAAGCCGTCTACTTTACCTGCCTTAGCCGGTCCAATACGCCCGCCTAAGCTCGCCTACCATCGCCGCCTCGGACCTTCAAAATTTCGCCTAAGTTATCAAAAAAGCTGTCAAAAAGCCGCACACCAAGTATGGGGCGATGAGTGGACTGTGAGAGTTATCACTCATCCGATCTCGCTGCTCTTCGGCTTTTTGACAGCTTTATTGATACCCCTGTCACTAAGCACCCAAACTAACTACACTGTTCTACCCCCTAAACCGGCGCCCCCAGAGCCTAGCGCAACTCAATAAAGTTATGAACCCCTAAACCGCCGCTCCTAGACCCCGCCGCAACTCCTAAACTGTGAATTCTTCATCTAATCTGGGCGATGTCTTCATCCAAGCGTGGCGCTGAAGATGTCCATCATCCGGCTGAAGTCTTCATCCAAGCAGGGGCTAAAGAAGATTGAAGATGCCACTTGATAGAAGACTTCAGCCAGATGGAAGACCTCTTCAGCCCCTGCTTGGATGAAGACTTCAGCCGGATGATGGACCTCTTCAGCCCCCGCTTGGATGAAGACTTCAGCCGGATGATGGACCTCTTTAGCCCCTGCTTGGATGAAGACTTCAGCCGGATGATGGACCTCTTCAGCGCCACGCTTGGATGAAGACATCGCCCGGATTGGATGAAGAATTCGGCTCGGCTGAGTGAAGATGACTCAAGGTAGGAAGATCTTCAGGGGGGTAGTGTTAGGTTTTTTTAAGGGGGGTTTGGGTTAGATTAGGGGTATGTGGGTGGTGGGTTTTAATGTTGGGGGGGTTGTATTTTTATTTTACAGGCAAAAGGGCAGAATTCTTTGGGGCATGCCCCGCAAAAGGCCCTTTTAAGGGCTGGTAAGGTAAAAGAGCTGGTATCTTTTAAATGTAGAATAGGGTAGGGAATTTTTTTATTTTGGGGGCTTTGTTATTTTATTAGGGGGCTTAGAGTAGGTGTAATTAGCTTAAAATTGTTGTAATATTTTTATAATGTTTGTAAATTATTTTTTTATTTTTTGTAACTTAGTTCTTTTTTATTTTTTGTACTTTAGTTAGTGTATTTATTTGTATTTATTTGTAGGTATTTGTATTTAATTTATTTAATTTATTTAATTATAGTGTAGTGTTAGGTTTAATTGTAACTTAGGTTAGGATTTATTTTACAGGTAATTTTGTATTTCTTTTAGCTAGGTAGTTATTAAATAGTTATTAACTATTTAATAGCTATTGTACCTAGTTAAAATAAATACATAGTTACCTGTAAAATAAATATAAATCCTAAAATAGCTACAATGTAATTATTAATTACATTGTAGCTATCTTAGGGTTTATTTTACAGGTAAGTATTTAGTTTTAAATAGGAATCATTTATTTAATTATAGTGTAGTGTTAGGTGTAATTGTAACTTAGGTTAGTTTTTATTTTACAGGTAAATTTCTCTTTATTTTAACTAGATAGCTATTAAATAGTTAATAACTATTTAATAGCTGTTGTACCTAGCTAAAATAAATTGAAAGTTGCCTGTAAAATAAAAATAAATCCTAAAATAGCTACAATATAATTATTATTTATATTGTACCTATATTAGGGTTTATTTTAAAGGTAAGTATTTATTTTTAAGTAGGATTAATTTAGTTAATAAGAGAAATATTATTTAGATTGATTTAATTAATATTTAAGCTAGGGGGGTGTTAAGGCTAGTGTTAGACAGCTTTAGGGGTTAATACATTTATTATAGGTTGCGGCGGTATAGGCGGGGCAGTATAGGGGTTAATAACAATATTATAGGTGGCGACGGTGTAGGGGGGCAGATTAGGGGTTAATAAGTTTAATATAGGTGGCGGCGGGGTCCGGAAGCGGCGGTTTAGGGGTTAAACTATTTATTTTGTTGTGGCAGGGTCCAGGAGCGGCAGGATAAGGGTTAATACATTTATTAGGGGTGGCGGCGGTATAGGGGGGCAGGATAGGGGTTAATAGGTATTATGTAGGTGGTGGTGGGGGGCGGGAGCGGCGGTTTAGGGGTTAACAGATTTCTTAGAGTTGCGGCGGGGTCCGGTGCGGCGGTTTAGGGGGTAAACACTTTATTAAGTTGCGGTGGTGTAGGAGGGACAGATTAGGGGTGTTTAGACTCGGGGTACATGTTAGGGTGTTAGGTGCAGACATCTCCCATAGAAATCAATTGGATGTCGGGCAGCAGCGAACATGAACTTTCGCTATGGTCAGACTCCCATTGATTCCTATGGGATCCGCCGCCTCCAGGGCGGCGGTTTGAAAACCAGGTACGCTGGGCCGGAAAAGTGCTGAGCGTACCTGCTTGTTTTTTGATAACTAGCAAAAGTAGTCAGATTGTGCCGTACTTGTGTGCGGAACATCTGTAGTGATGTAAGAATCGATCTGTGTCGGGCTGAGTCCGGCGGATCGAAGCTTACGTCACTAAATTCTACTTTTGCCGGTATCTAAGGCTTGATAACTAAGGCGAATCTGCCTCGCCACAAATACGCTGCGGAATTCCAGCATATTTGAGGTTGACGGCTTGATAACTAGGGGCCTATGTGTCCTCTAATAAGTGTTCTGTTTGTCACAAGATTTTCTGAGTCTGATTTATAGTTACAACTCATTGACCACTAAAACCGAACCCACAGAGGTCACAATGTATTAATGAAGGAAAAATCAAAAAGTCAATATTCCATTTTCTTATGTAATTGGATAAGATTATATACACTGGTCACTATATATATATATGTTTATTTTGTATGCCCCTGCCTTAAATTGTGCTACTTATATCTAGACACCCATTTTAGACCATAAGCAACTATTTTGTAAATGTGACGTTCATATGTACAAAAAGCAAATATAGCCTGATATTTTTATGCTTGGGGCATTTAATTGTTGTTTTTTTTTGTGCCTCTTTCTCAGAAATTTTTTTTGTAGGTATCCATGATTACTACTAACACTAGCATTTAATCTCTGTTTTGGGGCATAAACACCTGGTTCTGTGAATGAGAAAGCAAGACGTTTGTGTATTCCTATAGAGATATTGATGCCTTGTTTCGGAATTATAAATTTATATTATTTATTTTACAGAAGTGCATCATTCTAACTAGTCAAGTGTTATAATAAGTCACGTCTTCATACCTTTTCTGTCTTCTTCACTGTCCCGATTTCACGTTTGAACCATGTTGAAAAGAAAAGTTCAAAAGGATATCTTAAGGTGTCAAGAGATTTTAGTTTCTCTGCAAAAGGAAGATGGCCTTTATGTCTTATGAATCGTTAAGGTTTAGCTGTTGTTTATTTCATGTGTTCTTACTTATCTATAGCTCTTGGGCACAGAATAGGATTATTAGCTAGTATCTTATAAATCCTTAAGGCCTAACATTATTTGCCTCCAGGAAACACACTGTCCCTAAGACACTACTCTATACTCTGTACAAACAATTCTGTTCTACGTAAACCTAAAAGATTGTCTCATATTTGTTCAAGCTAAGATTTATGGGTAGACCATGATCATCTGACCAATCTGTAAACAGAATGAATCAGTCTAGCCACGTGCACTTTGTAGTTTAACTGCTTCAAGATTTGTTTTAAAAGGACAGTCTACTTGAAAATTGTTATTGTTTCAAAAGATAAATATAATCTGTTAATTACCCATTCCCCTGTTTTGCATAACCAACACTGTTATATAAATATACTTTTTACCTCTGTGATTACCTTTTATCTAAGACTAAGATAGAAAGATAGATAATGCCTTTACTACCCATTCCCCAGCTTTGTAAAACCAACATTGTTATATTAATATATTTTATAACCTTTAACCCTTTAATGACCAAGGACGTACAGGGTGCGTCCTACAAAAACTGCTAGTTAATGACCAAGGATGTACCCTGTACGTCTTCAGGGGTTTCAAGCATTGGAAGCGATCGTGATCACTTCCAGCCACTTTCAGGGTATTGAGGCATCCTGCAATACCCTCTGGTAAGCCCTCTCTGCATCGGTCAGCAATGGTGACAATCGTTGGTGGCATGGGAGGAATAGGATGGAGGAGGGTGGGTGGCCCATCACTGGAGGGCTTCTGGTGAGATGTCCGGGAGTCGGGGGGGGGGGGGTTGGGAGCGCGTGCAATGGGGCAGGAGTGGGTGGGACCGCTACACTATGGAACAACTTCAGTGAAGGAAGGAAGGAGAGGGCAATATTAAAGATTTTCAAAAGGGATCTGGGAGGGGGTAGGGTATTAAGGGGGGCAGCTACACTACAGAAAAAATGGGTTTAATACATTTATAATAAAAAATAAGCCTAATTTTACTGTAACCTGGGTACTGGCAGACAGCTGCCAGTACCTAAGATGGCTGCAAATAGGTAGGGGGGGAAGGGTTAGAGAGGTGTTTGGGGGGGATCAGGGAGGTTGGGGTGTAAGGGGGATCGTACACTGAATAAACTTAATTAAAAAGTACTAGTATTAGTACTGGCAGACTTTCTGTGCTTAAGATGGCGGTGACAATTGTGAGGTGGGGGAGGGAAGAGAGCTGTTTGAGAGGGGTCAGGGAAGGATCAGGGGGTGGGATGTGTCAAATGGGAGGCTGAGCTCTACACTAAAGCTAATATTAACCCTACAAGCTACCTAATTAACCCCTTCACTGCTGGGCATAATACAAGTGTGGTGTGCAGTGGCATTAAGCAGCCTTCTAAATACCAAAATGCAATGCCAAAGCCATATATGTCTGTTATTTCTGAACAAAGGGGATCCCAGAGAAGCATTTACAACCATTTGTTTATTATAATTGCACAAGCTGTTTGTAAGTAATTTCAGTGAGAGACCTAAAGTTTGTAAAAAAGTTAACGTTTTTTTTTATTTGATCGCATTTGGCGGTAAAATGGTGGAATGAAATATCCCAAAATGGGCCTAGATCAATACTTTGGGCTGTCTACTAAAAAAATATATACATGTGAACGGATATTTAGTTATTCCTGACAAATATCAGTGTCACAATGTATCTAACGCTAATTTTTAACAAAAACAAAATGGTTTATAAATAGCAAAGTGATACTTGTACTTATTGCCCTATAAAAAAGCAAAGAACGTGTAAACATTGGGTATTTCTAAACTCAGGACAAAATTTAGAAACTATCTAGCATGGGTGTTTTTTGGTGATTGTAGATGTGTAACAGATTTTAGGGGTCAAAGTTAGAAAAAGTGTGTTTTTTTTCAATTTTTTTCATCATATTTTATAAAATATTTATAGTTAATTATATGATATGATATTGGTATCATTATAAAGTTCATTTAATTGCGAGAAATATGGTATATAAAAAGTGTGGATACAGTAAATGTGTAAGAGGAGAATTACAGCTAAACCCAAACACCACAGAAATGTAAAAATAGCCCTGGTCCCTAAAGGTAAAAAAATTGAAAATGGTCTGGTCACTAAGGGGTTAAACCTCTAAATTTCTGCCTATTTCTAAGCCACTAAAAACAACCTCTTTATCACATCCTTTTTTATTTGCTTTTCACAACAGGGTTGTCCTAGTTCATGTGAGCCATATAGATAACATTTTGCTAATGCCCGCGGTTTGTGGCAGACACTGCACTAATTGGAAAAAATGCAAATCAATAGATAATAAATAAAAAGCCATGTGATCAGGGGGCTGTCAGAAAAGTCTTAGATATAAGTTAATCACAGAGGTAAAAAGTATATTAATATAACCATCTTGGTGATGCAAAACTGGGGAATGGGTAATAAAGGCATTATCTATCTTTTTAAACAATACAATTTTTGGAGTAGACTGTCCATTTAAGCTCCTTTAGCTAAGTAAAGGCAGTGGCTATACTGATAATTTCTACATACGCATTTTGCAAGAAAACAAGTAAGCTATTTGCTGTTTTTAATACAATATGGTTCTTTTATGTTAACTTTGATTTAAAATAATTTATTTTACTAAAGGAGCACTGTGTCATATCCTTTTAACTAATTAAAATGGCTGCATTTTTATTTGACTGGAATAGAAATAAAGAAGGAAAAAAATAACCTAGCTTAATTTATATTCGTATGACAAATCAAATAAAAAGGCAAAGAGATCATTGAAAACTATAGAGAATAACAGGGAAAAAGGACAAAGGACTTAAAGAACTCTGGAAATGAGGTTGATAGTAATTAAATTACATTGGCTTCTAAGTGTTTATAATTGTATAATGTGTATAATGTATATAATGTGTATAATGTATATAATGTGTATAATGTATATAATTGACAAAAAATAATTTTTATATGAATTGTTCCGCACAGAAAAGAAATGCATTTTGTTTTTTCCAAGATTGGTTCATGGGTTCTTTCAGCTCAAGCATATTTTGAGAAAATTTTTTGTTCTTTAACAGAAATGTATTTCCTAAGTGTTATGAGATGCAGGACACAACATAGAAGGTACAACGCTATTTTATTGCAGAGCATAGAAGTATACAGCTTGCACAACACATCTAACTTAGTAATTGTGACATAGACAATAACGACTATAAGCCACGCTCCCATCCGGTGTCGTCACCTCCCACTCTCATCATATCTTCCCCTATTTCAAAGGACAAAGCATACCTTTTTTTTGAGTACATCAAATAACAAGGTATACAAGAAGCATACAAAAATAGTTTTGTCTAGTGTATAACAAATAACAAGTTAAAGAGAATATATATGAACAACAACACATACAATTGAGTTAAACATCGGGGTAGACTACCCTAGTCCACAGTGACCATGGGATTATTATGCCCATTCTTCCGGTCACTGCTCTAACTAGTGTTAATCCCGATATCGGGCTGGAAGTTTCACCACTCTTCCACTTGACGTCATTTTACATGAACTGTCCTCTGATACAGAAGAAGGTGATTGAGAGTCTGCTGGAAGCAAAGAAGTATTCCCGCTGTGATCTTGCTGAGGGGAAGGCACCCCTCTTAAAACAGGGGATCCCACCGGCGGTGGTTCTGAGGCATCCAGTCCCAAACTCTCGGGTACTGGCTGAAGATGTCTTCTATTTCGATGTGTGACTGTTCCTCTATCAGTAAGGACTACATAGGACCTTGGTTCTAGAGAGCGTCTAATTACCTCAGCAGGCATCTTCCATTTCTTCTCATCATCCAGTTTAACTCTGACACTTTGCCCCACATTCAGCTCCTGCAATGGCCTCACAGAGTGTTTTCTTTCGTAGAAGAATCAACAACCCCTTTTAGCCTCTTAATCCTTCCTAAGGACCTCGTCCAGAGGAGCAGAACTGCTTGGCTGGAAGACACTCACAGAGGGTAAAGTGGTGCAAATCTGAAGTCCTAGCATCAGCTGAGCTGGGCTAAAACCCGTGGCTTGGATGGGAGTCGCCCTGTAGGCCAAGAGAGCTAGGAACGGCTCAGATTGCTTCAAAATAAACTTTATTGTTTGAACTGCCCTTTCAGCCATTCCATTGGCCTGCGGGTAATGTGGATTTGACGTAGAATGGACAAAATCATATTCACTGCTGAAAGAACTGAACTCTATGGAAGCAAACTGCATTCCGTTATCACTCACTAAATATATTGGTAAGCCGGTGAACAAGCTCTTTAAACAAGTGATAACGGCTTGACTGGTGATCTCATTTAAGGGTGCAATCTCCAAATACCTGGAATAGTAGTCAATCACGACTAGGTACATTCTCCCGAGCAGTTTGCACAAATCAGCAGCTATTTTCTGCCATGGGTCTGCAGGCAGCAGAGTAAAAATCAAGGATTCCCTTCTCTGAGTAGGCCGGCGTTCCCGTCAAAAGGCACATTTTGACACGTGGCTTGCAATGTCAGAACTGATCCCAGGCCACAATACGGCCTTAGCTGTCCTTTCTCTGCACTTTATAATGCTTAAATGGCCATCATGAATCCTACTTAACATCTCCTGCCGCATGCTAATAGGGATAACAATGCGGTCCTGGAACAGCACCAACCCATCCAGCTCCATGAGCTGCAACCTCTCTGACTGGTAAGAACTTAAAGATATCCAGGCTGCCCGGCTCTGAGGCCAACCTTTTTTTATATACTTAATAACTTCTCGAAGGTCTGTATCTAAATATGTCTCCTTTCTTATTTGCTCTGGCTTCCCTGACAAAATTTATTTGGATGCCAGAACTGAATCTACATACACTTTCACATCTGATTCCGTTGAAGATTCTTAAGCAGCAGCCAGCGAGAGCCTGGAAATTGTATCTACCCCTACCAGTTGTTTCCCACGGCATGTGTATTGCCTGAACGTTGAACCTGAGCAGCCTCATTAGAAGTCTCAAGCATCTTAGGGGTGCTTTGTCAATATCATAGGAGTTGATTAGAGGGACTAGCAGTTTACGGTCAGTCTCCAGACTAAATTTCTCTAAACCTACTAAGTAACACTGGAAGTGCTCACAGGCCCAAACTGCAGCCAGACACTCTTTTTTCAATTTGGACGTATTTCGACTCAGCAGCCGTCAGTGTACGGGAACAGTAGGCAATGGGCTGTAGTTTGTTCTCATTCAGCTGCAGGAGGGCGGCCCCTAACCCATAACTGTTTGCATCAGGACTATCCACAGTCTTTTTAGAAGGGTTGTCGAACCCTAATACTGGGGCAGACCCCAGCAAGGACTTGATCTGTACAAAAGCTTCTTCCTGTGAAGGACCCCAGACCCTGGCAACATCCTTCAACAACTCTGTGATAGAATGTAGTACTGTGGTAAATCTAGAAGAAACCTGCCCACATAATTCACAAGGCCCAATATTTGTCTCAGCTCGTTTACATCAGAAGGACTTTTCATCTGTTCAATAGCAAGAATTTTATCAGGGTCTGGCTTGAAGCCATCTCCATTGATGATGTGCCAAAAGTAACATAACTCAGATTTTCTAAACTGGCATTTCTCTTTATTTAATTTCAGCTCAGACTCTCTAATGGTCTGCAGCACACAGCTCAATCGCTGATCATGCTCTTCCAGTGTAGACTCATACACTAAAATGCCATCCATGATGACTGCCGTGCCCTCGTGGTCCCTTAGGAGGGAACACATATCTCTTTGCAAGATTTCAGGAGCAGAGGATATCCTGAAGGGGAGTCTGCAGAAGCAAAACCGACCTACTGGATTAATGAAGGTAGTCAGTTTGCGGCACTGTGGACCTAGAGGTATCTGCCAGAAGCCGCTGGAAGCATCCAATGTAGGGAAGAACTTTGCCCCAGCCAGTTTCAGAGCTATGTCTTCAAGAGTCAGCAGCACATATCTCTCTCTCTTCACCGCCTCATTCAGCCTTTTCAAGTCTATGCAGATGAGTACTTTCCCATTTTTCTTTGAACAGGCACAATGGGGGCACACCAGTCAGTTGCTTCAACAACCTCTTTAATAACTCCCATATTCTTCAGAAGCAGAAGTTCCTTCTCCCCTTGAGGCATGCGCAGGAATTAAATTCTACGAGGAGTGGTAATGCTGTATGAGAGTGCATCACTTTTAAGTGATATACAGAGTGGGTTGCAATTCAGTAGGTCCAATTCACCAAACATATCTTCCGAAATCTCATTCACTATGGCGACAAGGCACAAACCACAAGCTGCTTTCTTGCTCAATAGGTTGTTAACACACTGACCTCTAATTACATGTAGAAATTTCCATGCACAATCGATGCCGCCACCAGGACTATTAACTTTTGTTGTAATTTTCGCCAGCTGAGACTGTCTAACCAGTTTTATGAATGCTGCAAGGGACATAACAGTGATGTCTGCTCCTGTGTCAATCTTTAAGGCAACCTTGGCTCCCCTTACAGTAAGGGTAACCCGCCAATCTTCGTCTGAACCAGACCATTCAACAACAGACCCTACAAAGGACACTTCTTGACTCTCCTGGTCACTATCCCCCTGCATCTCCCTAATGTATTCAGTTTTACACGCCACTTCAAAATGACCCATTCGGTTACACTTTCTACATCTTTTATCTTTAGCTGGGCATACAACATTCTGATCATGGGTACAGTTACACTGCGTGCAGCGAGCCTGCTGCGCCCATCTGCTTCTGGGCCTATCTGTTGCCCTTGGTCTACCGCTCACACTGTGCCTTTCACCTGCAGCTCTCCTGAACTGCTGCACTTCATCTACAATACTCTCAGACCTCAGATCAGCACTTTGCTTTTTCACCAGTTCACTCTGGTGGGTCATCCTAATAGCCCCATCTAATGTTAATTCAGCCTCCAACTGTAGCTTTAGGGAGACCTAAGCATCTGCAATTCCTATGACTATTCTGTCTCTGATTTGCTCTTCTTTAGCAACACCAAACTCACAGAATTCAGCTAGTTCATACAGGCTGCGCACAAATAACTCCACAGATTCTCTGACACGCTGAGCACATTTGTGAAAACAAGCCCTTTCATGAATCACATTTCTTTTGGGCAAAAAGTGAGTACTGAGTTTGTTCATAACTATTTCAAAGTCAAATTCTTCCCCTTCTTGGAAAGTAAAGGCATTGAACACTGGCTCCACATCTTTCCCCAAAGAGTATAAAAGAGAATTAACTTGTACTTCACCACTCTCCTTGTCCAGCTTGGAAGCAATCCTGAAGCGTTGAAACCGCTGATGCGATGTGGGCCAAGCTGCAGGCTGAGAGAAATCAAAAGGCTCAGGTGGGGTAAACTTCGACATGGTCATTACTCAGGAAACAGAAGCGCAGGCAAGTACTTCTGACACCATGTCATGAGATGCAGGACACAGCAGAGAAGATACAACGCTATTTTATTGCAGAGCATAGAAGTATACAGCTTGCACAACACATCTAACTTAGTAACTGCGACATAGACAATAACGGCTATAAGCCACACCCCAATCCGCTGTCATCACCTCACACTCTCATTACACTAAGGGAATGTGTTTTTGGCAGCACAGTAGTGGCTGGAAAGAGACAGTAAGCACTTTGTAATTACAAGACATATCTGTAATGTTGCTATAGAATTACACATCAGCCAAATCTTAACGTTTTTTAAACAAATTAACAACGTTTTTAACCGCAATTCTTTTTCAATAGCCAAACTCCATCCACCATTTGCTTTATTTGGAGGAACCAATCTGGGATTTTGTCTTCAGACAACAAGGCTAACAACTGTCATAATTTTAGTATAAAATGCATTGTTTTGAAGCTGTTAGTTAAACCCAATTAGGGATATATATGTAGCAGGTTTAGCCTTGAGAAAAAAGCAGGGTGCATTTCAAGTTCTGAGATTAAAAAATTGCTCAATTTTCAGAGCTACTGTAAATTACATTAGGCATATCTAAACATTTTATATAACAATCTCAAGGTGTTTACTGTCCCTTTAAATAGAGTTGTATCTTCTGCTAATGCTACAAGCCAGCAGCAGTACATAAAAAAGATATACAATTTTTAATGGGGTCAGGATTATAAGGACCAATAGAGAAGCTTTAGATACTTATTGTCTGGAAAGGACATTGCTAGATCCCTATTGAATAGTGTAAAACTGAGTAATAGTTTTAACTGCATTCCCAAAGACACACATTTTTTGTGTCACATTTACTTGTTTATTTGTGTATTTATTAGAGGGGAAGCTCATTTTCAATTTCAAAATACAATTAAAAAAAACTAAACTTAGTAAGGTTTTTTTTTACCAAAAATTGTCCAAATTTAGATGCACATGTATTACACACATCTGTGTTTGTACAAAGGCAAAAGAAAAACATAAAAAAACACTGTTTACCTCACATTTACTACACAAAATACTTAAGGCATAACATTTCATATAATTATCTTATTGTGATGTCTAGTGGAACATGAGAATCTCAGTTTGACAGACTGGACATCACTTTTGGTCATGAGAAGACAAATAAACAATGCCATGTACAGTTACAATCAGAATAACACCATCTAATAGAAAATATTATATGTGTTCATATGTATTTTTTATATGTGTGTATATATATATATATGTATTTACAGACTTATATACACATATAAACACATAAATACATATGTATACATATATAGACATTGAAGCCCTTTGCAGTTAAGTAGGTGAAAACATGAAAAAAATAATTTTTATTCAATATTAATATTTATATTTACACATAGCAGAATATGTTCTTTAAATTATAAATAGATATTCCTATATATATATATATATATATATATATATATATATATATATATATATATATATATATCTGTATATATCTACACCTATATATAGTCATCTATATATACTTTGTATATATATATATATATATATATATATATATATATATATATATATATATATATATATATATATATATATATATATATAGAGAGAGAGAGAGAGAGAGAGAGAGAGAGAGATGACTATATATAGGTGTATATATATATATATATATATATATATATATATATATATATATATATATATATATATAGTGTACAGAAAAGAAGTTGCTCTCAATGTAGTAGGATCTTGTAGTAAATGAAGATATTCCAGGTAGGAAATATGAATAAAAACCACGTTTATTTCAGAAAAAATTAAAAACTGAAAAAGGACTAAAAACACAGAGTCCTTAAAAAAGTCAGCAGTGACTCGGTCAATCAGGTTGGTGAGCTGATCTTCATGCAGACATGTTTCAAGCGTTTGCGCACTTGTTCACTGCTTATATATATATAGGAATTACAGGTTGCCCAAATGGACAGACACAATCTATTTACACCAAGGAAGAATAATTCGACCTTACCTAACAGGGGTCACATTGACATCCTAGATCAGAACATCTTGTTCATAACCCAGTTTAGCAGACAATACCAACAAATCTACAATATAGTGAAGAAAAATTTGACCATCTTGAAGGGTGATGATTCTTTAATTGAAATACTATCAAAGGGAGTGAAATGTGTTGCTAGGAAGGCACCTACACTAGCAGATATTACTAGAAAAAACTTAGACGGTAAGTCTAGAACTAATGTTGTTAATTCTAGTTGGCTTAGTCCAAGAATAGGTTTTAAATGTGTTCATGTACCTTGCAAAGCTTGTACTTGTATTACTGTTACTGACACGTTTACTTCTAGTGTTACGAAACAAATTTTTCAAAATAGGGATAGAATAGATTGTACTTCCCAATGTCATTTATTTGGTAAATTGCCTTTACTGTTTCCAACAATATGTTGGGATCACAAGCCGTCTCCTTAAGGACAGAATTCATGAACATCTACGATCCCTTGATGATAAAGAACCAAAAACCCTGATAGCCAAACATTTTAGACTGCATGGCTTAGGTTCTAAATATTTCTCATGTATACGGATTGATTTCATAAGAAAGCATCCAAGAGGGGGAGATAGGGAAAAGGACCTCCGAAGAAAAGAAATATTTTGGATTGTTAAATTACACACTAAAGGTTGTAATAAAAGAATGGACGTAGACCTATTTACTGAATAGTTGAATTGTATACTATGTGAATATATATAGGTCAAAATACGCCCATACTTCTATTATTATCTCACTAAGTCTCTTCCATCTTAGTTAGTTTGTTATATATTTTTCTCCTTATAGAATGATTATATTTTTTATCATATATTTTTTATTCATTATATTGAGATCTTTATTAGTGCTTGAGGACCTATTTTTACCTCCTAACATTGGCCTCTAGCTTGTCACTTTTAGAGTTCTCTATTGACATGTCACGTATGTATTTAATTCCTTTTTCAATTTTTGTTTTCGATTTGATATACATGTTTTTTATTTATACTTTTACTTTAATTGTAGGCACCATATTTAATTATGTATTTACATTTATATTTCTTATGTTTTTGGATGCTTGCTCTTGTGGCTGGGTATATATATTTGGGACTTAACAGCCATGAGTTAATATGAAACATGTATTCTATATTTTTATTTTATACTTTATATATACAAAAAAATTCTCTTTTAGGTTTTACACATTTTTTACATGTCTTATGAGTTTCCCTTTTCTGTACTTGCTTTTTACATATTTGTATTTTTATGTTTTTTATGTTTTGGAGCATATTCTTATTTATTTGAATATAAATATATGGTGTATTTACCTTTGCACATACCTATGGCCCTTCCTATTGGTCTTTAGATTCTTGGCATTATTACTTTCTTGTGGCCTCGATATGATCTTTTTTAACATTTGATTGGCTGTTGGTTTGTATAAAGGTATTGTTGCACTGTGAGTTCTTAGCCTCTGAGGAAGCGCATGTGTCATCCTGGTTATCTACCTTATACCTGGCAACGTTGCTGAATAAATACTGGCATACCAAGTTTTGAGCCTCTTGTCTCTGCTTCTTCCTCCTTGGGATACAGTGTATTATATATATATATATATATATATATATATATATATATATATATATATATATATATATATATATATATATATATATATATATATATATATATATATATGTGTGTATATATATATATATATATATATATATATGTATATATATTTGTATGCAAAAGTTTAGGCACCCCTGACAATTTCCAAGATTTTTACTTATAAATAATTGGGTGTTTGAATCAGTAATTTCATTTTGATCTATCAAATAACTGAAGGATACAAAAATATTTCAGTAGTGAAATGAGGTTTATTGGATTAACAGAAAATGTGCATTATTCATCAAAACGAAATTAGACAGGTACATAAATTTGGGCACCCCGACAGAAATATTGCATCAATATTTAGTAGAGCCTCCTTTAGCAGAAATAACAGCCTCTAGACGCTTCCTATAGCCTGTAATGAGTGTCTGGATTCTGGATGAAGGTATTTTGGACCATTCCTCCTTGCAAAACATCTCCAGTTTAGGTTAGATGGTTGCCGAGCATGGACAGCATGCTTCAAATCACCCCACAGATTTTCAATGATATTCAGGTCTGGGGACTGGGATGGCCATTCCAGAATATTGTACTTGTTCCTCTGCATAAATGCTAGAGTAGATTTTAAGCAGTGTTTTGGGTTGTTATCTTGTTGAAATATCCAGCGTAACTTAACTTTGTGACTGATTTCTCAACATTATTCTTAAGTATCTGCTGATATTGAGTGGAATCCATGCGACCCTCAACTTTAACAAGATTCCCAGTACCGGCACTCGCTAAACAGCCCCATAGCATGATGGAACATCCACCAAATTTTACTGTGGGTAGCAAGTGTTTGTCTTGGAAAACTTTGTTCTTTTGCCACTATGCATAACGCCCCTTGTTAAGACCAAATAGCTCAATCTTTGTTTCATCAGTCCACAGCACCTTCTTCCAAAATGAAGCTGGCTTGTCCAAATGTGTGTTTGCATACCTCAAGCAACTCTGTTTGTGGCATGTGTGCAGAAAAGGCTTCTTCCCCATCACTCTCCCATACAGCTTCTCCTTCTGCAAAGTGCACTGAATTGTTGAACAATGCACAATGACACCATCTGCAGCAAGATGATGTTGTAGGTCTTTGGAGCTGGTTTGTGGGCTATTGGACACCTACAGCTTAAATCTCTGCGATAGGTTTTTGTAGCCTTCCCCTAAACCATAATTTTTAAAAATATTTGTTTTCAGGTCATTTGAGAGTTGTTTTGAGGCCCCCATGTTGCCACTCTTCAGAGGAGAGTCAAAGAGAACAACAACTTGCAATTGGCCACCTTAAATACCTTTTCTCATGATTGGATGCACCTGTCTATGAAGTTCAAGGCTTAATGAGCTCACCAAACCAATTGTGTGTTCCAATTAATCAGTGCTAGGTAGTTACAGGTATTCAAATCAACAAAATGACAAGGGTGCCCAAATTTATGCACCTGTCCAATTTCGTTTTGATGCATATTGCACATTTTCTGTTAATCCAATAAACCTCATTTCACTACTGAAATGTTACTGTGTCCTTCAGTTATTTGATAGATCAAAATGAAATTGTTGATCCAAACACCCAATTATTTATAAATGAGAATCATGGAAATTGTCAGGGGTGCCTAAACTTTTGCATACAACTGTATAATATAAGTATAAATATTTTGTACAAAACAACATCAGATATACAGTATATAGAAATATGTATTTATGAATAAATAGAACATAATCTGCTATGTGCAGAACATTGGAATGTGACATATTCATATTTTTATATTGGGTTAGTGCACATAAGAATATGCAATCAGGTTTGTGCAAGAATAAGGTGTTTGCATACCTCAAGCAACTCTGTTTGTGGCGTGTGTGCAGAAAAGGCTTCTTCCCCATCACTCTCCCATACAGCTTCTCCTTCTGCAAAGTGTGCTGAATTGTTGAACGATGCACAGTGACACCATCTGCAGCAAGATGATGTTGTAGGTCTTTGGAGGTGGTCTGTGGGCTGTTTTTGACCGTTCTCACCATCCTTTGCCTCTCCGATATTTTAATTGGCCTGCCACTTCTGGCCTTAACAAGAACTGTGCCTGTGGTCTTCCATTTCCTCACTATGTTCCTCACAGTGGACACCTACAGCTTAAATCTCTGCGATAGCTTTTTGTATCCTTCCCCTAAACAATAATTTTGAACAATCTTTGTTTTCAGGTCATTTGAGAGTTGTTTTGAGACCCCCATGTTGCCACTCTTCAGAGGAGAGTCAAAGAGAACAACAACTTGCAATTGGCCACCTTAAATACCTTTTCTCATGATTGGATGCACCTGTCTATGAAGTTCAAGGCTTAATGAGGTCACCAAACCAATTGTGTGCTCCAATTAATCAGTGCTAGGTAGTTACAGGTATTCAAATCAACAAAATGACAAGGGTGCCCAAATTTATGCACCTGTCTAATTTTGTTTTGATGCATATTGCACATTTTCTGTTAATCCAATAAACCTTATTTCACTACTGACATTTTACTGTGTCCTTCAGGTATTTGATAGATCAAAATGAATTTGCTGATCCAAACACCCAATTATTTATAAATGAAAATCATGGAAATCGTCAGGGGTGCCTAAACTTTTGCATACAACTGTATATAAGTATAAATATTTTGTACAAAACAACATCAGATATACAGTATATAGAAATATGTATTTATGAATAAATAGAACATAATCTGCTATGTGCAGAACATTGGAATGTGAAATATTCATATTTTTATTTTGGGTTAGTGCACATAAGACTATGCAATCAGGTTTGTGCAAGAATAAGGTGTTTTTTTCTTTCCATTGACTTAACTCGGGTTAATGTGCTAACAAAAACAGTTTACTTTCAACTCATAATACGAGCGCCACCCAACAAGTGCAAAAAGCTTACTTATTACTTCTAGCCCAATAATGCTCAAGCGGGAGCATTAATTAGTGCTCCACTCGTAATCTGGCCCTAAAATGGCACAATGAATACCAATAGGAACTCCCATTCTACCACCCAAATGTCAGTATAGTGATCACAGTTCTAGAATAGTTTTTTCATATATAACATAATTCACACCATAAAACAAATTGCCTTCTAAAATATTGTTCCAAACCTACATTGTTTAAATAACAAATTATGCTTACCTGATAATTTAATTTCCTTCTGTATAAGGAGAGTCCACGGCTTCATTCCTTACTGTTGAGAAATAATGAACCTGGTCACCAGGAGAAGGCAAAGACACCCCAAAGGCTTAAATACTTCTTCCACTTTCCCTATCCCTCAGTCATTCAGTCGAAGGAACAAGGAACAGTAGGAGAATAATCAGGGAATAAAAAGTGCCAGAAGAAAACACAAATTTTAGAGGTCCACCCGTCGGAGAAACACGGGCGGGAGCCGTGGACTCTCATTATACAGAAGGAAATTAAATTATCTGGTAAGCATAATTTATGTTTACCTTCTTAATATAATAAGAGTCCACGGCTTCATTCCTTACTGTTGGTAAACATATACCCAAACTCTAGAAGACACTGAATGATAACGGGAGGGACAAAAAAGAGGCGGATCCTAATCTGAGGGCACCACATCCTGCAAAACCTTTCTCCTGAAGGATGCTTCAGCTGAAGCAAAAACATCAAACTTGTAGAATTTAGAAAGTGTGTAAGGAGGACCAGGTAGCCGACCTTACAAATCTGATCCATAGAGGCCTTGTTCTTAAAGGCCCAAGAGGAAGCCACTGCTCTAGTAGAATGAGCCTTAATTCTCTGAGGAGGTCTATATCCTGCTGTTTCATAGGCAAAGCAGATAAGACTCCTCAACCAAAAAGATAAGGAAGCCGAAGAGACCTTCTGACCCTAACGCTTCCCAGAATATGCCACAAACAAGGAAGAAGTTTGTCTAAAATCCTTAGTAGCTTGAAGATAAAACTTCAAAGCACAAACCACATCCAAATTATGAAGTAAACGTTCCTTCGAAGAAGAAGAATTAGGACACAAAGAAGGGACTACAATCTATTGATTGATGTTGCAGTCGGACACAACTTTAGGGAGAAAGCCTAACTTAGTACGTAGGACAGCCTTATCCGAATAGCCAGTAGAAAGAGAACTTTCCAGGACAACAATTTGATATAAATTTCATGCATAGGCTCAAACGGAGCACGTTGCAAAACTTTAAGAACCAGTTTAACAACAGAATCCTGGCAACCTTAACTTTATGCCAAGGAAAACCATGCTCTTCACACCAGAATAAGTAGGTTCTCCACACCTTATGATAGATGTGATGAGTAACTGGCTTACAAACTTGGGTGAGTGTATCAATAACTCTCAGAAAAACCTCTCTTGGTTAGGACTAAGCGTTCAATCTCCATGCAGTCAGCCTCATAGAATCTAGATTTTGATGAACAGCAGATCCCTGCGACAAGGTAACTTCCATGGAGGAGAAGATGACATCCTCACTAGGTCCACGAACCACATCCATCGCGGCCACGATGGAGCAATCAGTATTACTGATGCCTGCTCTTACTTCTCCTACTTAATGCAGGCCACTACTCGAGGAAGGAAGGGCAATGGTGGAAAAAAGGTAGATTAGATTGAACCTCCAAGGCACCGCTTAGGCATCTATTAGCTCCGCCTGAGGGTCCCTGGACCTCGACCCATATCTGGGTAGTTTTGTATTCAGACGAGACGCCATGAGATCTATCTCCGGTGTCCCCCACCTGTAGCATATCTCCGCAAAGACTTTGAGATGGAGAGACCATTACCCCACATGAAAAGATTGTCTGCTGAGAAAATCTGCTTCCCAGTTGTCCACAACCAGAATGTGGATCACTGACAGCGAACAGCTGTGGGCCTCTGCCCACTCCAGAATCCGAGATACTTCCCTCATTGCTAGGGAACTTCTCGTTCCCCCCTGTTGGTTAATGTAAGCCACCGAGGTTATATTGTCTGATTGGAATCTGATAAACCGGGACAAACCCAGAAGAGGCCAAGCCTTCAGAACATTGTAGATTGCTTGAAGCTCCAAAATGTTGATCGAGAGGGAGCATTCCTCCTGAGACTACAGGCCCTATGCCTTTTTGGCACCCCAAACAGCTCCCCATCCTGAAAGGCTTACGTCCGTAGTCACAATCTCCCAGGATGGTCTGAGACAGGATGTTCCTTGGGAAAGATGATCTGGACAGAGCCACCAAGAGAGTGATTCTCTCGACCAGTTGACCAGGGAAATCTGTTGAGACAGATCTGAATGATTGCTGTTCCACTGCCTCAGCATGCACAACTGTAGCGGCCCGAGACGGAACCTGGCAAAAGGAATTATGTCCATGCTGGACACCATGAGACCAATTACCTCCATACAATGAGCCACAGATGGCCTTAAGGAGGTCCGGAGGTCAAGACATGCTGTAGATAGCTTTCACTGTCACTGGTCGGCTAGAAATATCCTCATGGAATTCTACCCTGGTGCTTGGAATGAGAGAACTCTTCTCTAAGTTTATCTTCCATCCATGTAATTGAAGAAGAGAGAGATGAGATGGTCATGAACTGTCCTTCCTGAACTAGAGGAAGAATGGACCTTATTGTCTCCATCTTGAACGAGGGAACATTTACAAATTTGTTTAAGCACTTTAGGTCCAGAATTGGGCGGAAAGTTTCCTCCTTCTTTGCGACTACAAACAGGTTTAAGTAGTATCCCAAACCTCTTTCTGTGATAGGAAACAGGACAATGACCCCCAAGGAGGACAGATCCCGCACGCACCCTAGAAAGGCTTCCCTCTTTTCTGGTTTTAAAGACAGGCTTGAGAGGAGAAATCTGCCCATTGGTGGATGAGATTTAAAACCTTTCTTGTATCTCTGAGCTATACCTTCAGGACCCACAGATCCTGCACGTCCCTAGACCAAGCGTCTGAAAACAGCAACAATCTGTCCCCTACAGGATCAATCCGGCTTTGGATGGGGGGCCGCCCCTTCATGCAGACTTGTTCTCGGTGGGCTTCTTGTTCTGCTTGGATTTATTCCAGGATTGAGCCAGCTTCCAAGTGCTCTTGGTTTGTTTGGGCACCTGGACTGCTGACGTTGGGACTTTTCAGAACAAAAGGAACGGAAATTAGATTGTTTTCAGAACAAAAGGAACGAAAATTAGATCCTTGTCCCTTTGATTTGTTCTTTTTATCCTGCGGTAGGAAGGCACCCATGCCCCCTGTAACCGTGGGGATAATAGAGTCCAGGCCTGAACAAAATAAAATGTTTCCCTTAAAAGGGAGGGAAAGTAGCCTAGACTTAGAAATCATGTCCGCCGACCAGGACTTCAGCCAAAGCGCCCCCAACGCATCTGCACTGAGAAACCAATGATTTTAGCATTCAGGCGAATAATCTGCATATTTGCATCACAGATAAAAGAATTAGCAATTCACAAAGCCTTAATTCTATCTTGGATAATGTCGAGGGGTCCCTCCATCCTGTCCTCGTACACTCTGTCTAATTTAGGGATCAAAGGTTCATCATACAATTTGGCCTCTGGAACCTCTAATGTCAACAGAACCTCCTTTAGAAGAAAACGTAAGTGTTCAATTTTAAATCTAAAGGCTGTCTCCTCTGCAGCCGGAGGCCTAGAGGTAGCAGACTCCGATCCAGAAATTTCACCCTCTGACTACTCAGAGTATTACCCATCCTGGGATACTTGAAAGGCAGACAAATCAAGCAAATCACTGGATGTCCCCTGGACCGGAGAGCTATGTTTAACCTTTCGTTCGTGCTTAGCAGGGCGAGGTAGAGCACTAAGGGCCTCAGACACTGCCGTCTTTAACTGCGTGGTAAATTCTGATGGTAAAAGGCTCCCTCCAGATGGAGGATCAGGCATGCTATGGGAAGCTGCATTTGACAATGGAGATGATTGATGGGTATGCACCTCACAGGACAGTGAGTCCTCAGAGGTGGATGGCTCAGTCGTACTAAAGGGGTTAACCTTCTAAGACATAATAACCTTGTTGATGCATATGGAACATAGTTGAGAGGGCGGGCACACCAAGGCCTCCTCATAATATAGACAGGTATTACTATTAGGAATAGAGGGAGTACCCTTAAGCATATCAGGATCCTCCATAGCTTGCGCTAACAACAGTAGGATACAAATAAATGCACTTTTTATTTCTCACAAAAACGGCACCTTTATACCCCCAATGACTGGGGCACTCACCACCTCCTAGACCCAGGCAACCAGAGAAGAAGTGACCTCTCCAATAGCTAGCTCGGTCACAAAAGAGAAAACGAAAATGTGACCACACCTGGTCACGTGGTGCGCAATGCAGGACTGCCCCTGCTATGAGAAAAAGCGCACCAAGCTACAAGCTGCGCAGCGTTCAAAGTGAAAGTAAAACACCTGTATGTTTCATTACTGCATAACAACAGTTTATGAGCCCAAAATAAATCTCACATATAACCCAGCATAAATCAAAGAACACATTTGATTAATCCCCACTGTTCAATAACCTCCCTCCGGAGATATTAACCCACGATTCTGTAAAGATAAAAGTAATCACACTGTGCCCCTGTCTCCAGCAATTTCAACATAAGTAAAAATTGAAACGATCTTACCAAAATTCATGCTGTGGAACTGAAACACAGCCGCTCAAGTGTGACAGTCTTGTAGCATCGCTCCTGACATGGACTTGAGTGAAGAAATCAGACAGTGAAACTCGTCAACACTGGTTGCTTAAGGAGCTGTTAGCAGGCAGTCTGGATGGGTTCGCAGAAAAACTCTCCCTGCATCTCCAGACTCTAACTTTCGTCAATCCTCTCACTGAGAGGCTGACAAGACTACTTAAAACTCCAGTTCCATATTGAAAGGCATATACCCCTCCTGAGGAACAACTCAGAAATCTTCTGACACTTCTCTGCCATCCTCCTGTGATGAAAGGCAAAGAATGACTGAGGGATAGGCCTTTAGCTGGGGTGTCATTGCCTCCTCCTGGTGGCCAGGATTAGTATTTCCCAATAGTAAGGAATGAAGCCATGGACTCTCCTTATATTAAGAAGGAAAAAGGTTTTTTTTACCTCACACATTGGCTAGTCTTCTGGCAGAACCAAGCACAATCCAAAGTTCAAACATTATTCAAGCTCCTATAAAAACTCCTTATAAGTAGAGAAATGCCTGTGAATTGTGTGCTATGAAAATAAGGAGCAGAATGAGGTAAATACTTTCACAACCATTGAGAGTGACATGATTATGTTATAGCAAATCAATGAGAAGTGGGTGAAATATTGGTCTCTAGGGTGAGATTTCCTCAATAAACTCAACATATTCAATATCAACCTCATTAATGAAGATACATGATAAATTATTAACTTAATTACAGCTCTCACTCCAGTATCTCAAAGGTTAATCCTTCAGCAATTGAAGCATTTCAGGACCATTAGTGGAACATCATTGCTGACAAAAGACCGTACTCGCTATCAGTCTTGACAACAACATTCTGTAATAGTTGTATAGGTCTCTTACAAACCTTCTCAGTTTGTACTAAACAGAGTTTATAAAGAAATATATTAATTATATTATCAATTATAAATATCACACACTTCCCAAAAACTGCGCTAACCACCAAATTCAATAATAGGCTTTCAAAATAATAATGGAACTGCTCAGTGTACTATTATTTAATGCTCTGTGCGAATCTCATATATAAATTATATAGGTATTCTATTACAATACTTAGAGCCCTGTGGTGCACGTATAAAATATATAGCCTTGAGAATAATACCAATCGTTTTTTTCTATTGAACTCCAAACAGTAAATTCTGCTTGTAATTACAAGTACACTGACTTTATATCACCTTAATGTCTCAGGGAGTATGGTAGATCATGTGTCTTCAGAAATCCTTTGCTTCTACTCGTTGTGATCTCTCCTGTTTTCTTATGAGCGTGGTGCTGCTTCACAGTTCACTGAACACTAAGGAGTGTTTCAGACTACAACGATACTACAAAACAGAAGAAGAGAGAGCGCAACCACGACTCAAGGTAAAATATTTAATAACTCCACTTTGCGCATACATATAGATTGCACTTACAGGATATACAAAATAAAAAGCGCCTCTAGATCAACACACAATTCTCGGCATCCAATATTCCAGCAGCTGTTTTGTTTCTCACTGATGTCTCTCTAGCGTGTGAGCTCCGTCACTGGCAGTCTTTACACTAAGTTTCTTTTTCGTTCCTGTTGCAACGATACTGTCTGTGACTCTAGTCCTCGACGTCTACGCGTTTCGTCCAACTTCTGCAGACTTTTTCAAGACTTTGGACGCTGAATAACTTCTTTGCAGGGATCCTCTCTTAAATCCGGGTAGCTCCTCCTCTCAGTTCTGTTCTGCACCAATCCTCTGTTTAGCATTCACATGCTCACTTATGCAGCTCATCGGGCGTGAGAAAAGGATAGTGTGACATAATCAAATAAATTAGTTCATGTAAGTTGCCCCTATATGTTATATTGCCAATTTAAAAAAAATATTCTCTTATGCAACAAATATTTTAAAATACACAATAATGCATCGATACATAGCACTTCATAAAACACAACTTTTAATTTATACCTAATAAATATGTAAGTTTAAAATATTGATCTTACATACATTAAATAATAATAATAAAACCACTCTTTTTCATAACACTTCTTTGAAATTCATGTATAATACCCCACTACAATATATGCATGAATCTATATACAATATATGCGTAAATATAAACGTTTATATTTACGCATATATTGTATATAGATTCACGCATGAGCTGCATAAGTGGGCATGTGAATGCTAAACAGAGGATTGGTGCAGAACAGAACTGAGAGGAGGAGCTACCCGAATTTAAGAGAGGATCCCCGCAAAGAAGTTATTCAGCGTCCAAAGTCTTGAAAAAGTCAGCAGAAGTTGGACGAAACGCGTAGACGTCGAGGACTAGAGTCACAGACAGTTTCGTTGCAACAGGAACCAAAAAGACACTTAGTGTAAAGACTGCCAGTGACAGAGCTCACACGCTAGAGAGACATCAGTGAGAAGCAGAAACAGCTGCTGGAATATTGGATGCCGAGAATTGTGTGTTGTTCTAGAGGCGCTTTTTATTTTGTATATCCTGTAAGTGCAATCTATACCTATGCGCAAAGTGGAGTTATTAAATCTTTTACCTTGAGTCGTGGTTGCACTCTCTCTTCTTCTGTTTTGAATTATCAATATCAATTATATTAACACCCCAATATCACACTATCACTTTATATACAGTATGTACACATTAGGATCATTTAGCTTAGGTCATTCCCTATAAATTAAATTAATATATTAATATTCCACTACTATTGGGGGTATGTGTATATGTATATTCACATACCACCAATATTCTTATATGTGTATATGTACATGTTCACCTTCTATTTAGTTAGCGCATATAGCTCATATCACCCTTCTTTACCTATCACTTGTTAGATATATTAGTACCTCTCATTTCCACTACAGGGAGTGCAGAATTATTAGGCAAGTTGTATTTTTGAGGATTAATTTTATTATTGAACAACCATGTTCTCAATGAACCCAAAAAACTAATTACTATCAAAGCTGAAAAGTTTTGGAAGTAGTTTTTAGTTTGTTTTTAGTTATAGCTATTTTAGGGGGATATCTGTGTGTGCAGGTGACTATTACTGTGCATAATTATTAGGCAACTTAACAAAAAACAAATATATACCCATTTCAATTATTTATTTTTACCAGTGAAACCAATATAACATCTCAACATTCACAAATATACATTTCTGACATTCAAAAACAAAACAAAAACAAATCAGTGACCAATATAGCCACCTTTCTTTGCAAGGACACTCAAAAGCCTGCCATCCATGGATTCTGTCAGTGTTTTGATCTGTTCACCATCAACATTGCGTGCAGCAGCAACCACAGCCTCCCAGACACTGTTCAGAGAGGTGTACTGTTTTCCCTCCTTGTAAATCTCACATTTGATGATGGACCACAGGTTCTCAATGGGGTTCAGATCAGGTGAACAAGGAGGCCATGTCATTAGATTTTCTTCTTTTATACCCTTTCTTGCCAGCCACGCTGTGGAGTACTTGGACGCGTGTGATGGAGCATTGTCCTGCATGAAAATCATGTTTTTCTTGAAGGATGCAGACTTCTTCCTGTACCACTGCTTGAAGAAGGTGTCTTCCAGAAACTGGCAGTAGGACTGGGAGTTGAGCTTGACTCCATCCTCAACCCGAAAAGGCCCCACAAGCTCATCTTTGATGATACCAGCCCAAACCAGTACTCCACCTCCACCTTGCTGGCGTCTGAGTCGGACTGGAGCTCTCTGCCCTTTACCAATCCAGCCATGGGCCCATCCATCTGGCCCATCAAGACTCACTCTCATTTCATCAGTCCATAAAACCTTAGAAAAATCAGTCTTGAGATATTTCTTGGCCCAGTCTTGACGTTTCAGCTTGTGTGTCTTGTTCAGTGGTGGTCGTCTTTCAGCCTTTCTTACCTTGGCCATGTCTCTGAGTATTGCACACCTTGTGCTTTTGGGCACTCCAGTGATGTTGCAGCTCTGAAATATGGCCAAACTGGTGGCAAGTGGCATCTTGGCAGCTGCACGCTTGACTTTTCTCAGTTCATGGGCAGTTATTTTGCGCCTTGGTTTTTCCACACGCTTCTTGCGACCCTGTTGACTATTTTGAATGAAACGCTTGATTGTTCGATGATCACGCTTCAGAAGCTTTGCAATTTTAAGAGTGCTGCATCCCTCTGCAAGATATCTCACTATTTTTGACTTTTCTGAGCCTGTCAAGTCCTTCTTTTGACCCATTTTGCCAAAGGAAAGGAAGTTGCCTAATAATTATGCACACCTGATATAGGGTTTGATGTCATTAGACCACACCCCTTCTCATTACAGAGATGCACATCACCTAATATGCTGAATTGGTAGTAGGCTTTCGAGCCTATACAGCTTGGAGTAAGACAACATGCATAAAGAGGATGATGTGGTCAAAATACTCATTTGCCTAATAATTCTGCACTCCCTGTATATGTCACATTTATTATTATATATCACAAGCTTTTTTCACACAATACCTTCAATAATATCCCCACACATATATATCAGCACTAATACATTTTTTTATATGTAGCTATTAAAGATGAATTGCACTATTACACCACTCTAGTTATACTCTTGTAGTCCACTATAGTTTCAATTGGGTATTAAGGATTAACATATAATATTAAAGTTTAAACAGCTTCACAGTACACAGATAAAATATATTCTATTAATATACACCTCCTATAAGTATCCATTGAGATATTGTTAGTCAGTTATACGAGGATTATATAGCATGTGATCATGTGAGATATATCACTTGTGTTTTAGTAAACACATTAGAGCAATATTTTTTGTGGATTAGCTACTTACAGGTACTGCAATTTATCATGAATCAATTATTATATATATTTATTGTACATGTTAGGAACGATGTTTGATGAAATGTCAAATTATTGGTTGTATAATGTTTGATGAAATGTTAAATTATTAGTTGTTTATGTATAATAGGTTTCTATGCAGTAGATAGTGGGGTCATATATTATATAAATGCATAATCAAACTGTTTATTCTAAAGTTTATAGACTAGATGATAAATTATAATTTTAGTGTTGTATTATAGTATTAATTATTACTTTTAACACTGTATCAATTTTATATCATTTTTTTGTCATATTTTTATTTATTATTATGTATAATTTTAGATTAATTTGTGATATTATTGGATGTTTTATTTACTGCCATACAGGAATCCGCTTGTAACCAATAGGTATAGCTTAATATTATGTTTTTTTTTGTATTAATTACACATAGGATCCTGTCAGTCTTTTTCAATTAGTGCTCACGTTGTAGTTGTGGGTGTGTAAAGAGCATTTGATTGGATAGCTGAGGTTTAGAGCAAGGTCTTATTTGACAACATATAGCCTGATGAAACGACATACTGAGCCGAGAAACGCATTGCTAAGCAACATTTTTAATCTGTTTTAATAAAGTATTTTTATACTTTCACCTTGCTCTTAGACTATTATCATTTACACTCCTCTTGGACACCCGCCTCGTTGGGAATCACTGTGGGCCTATAGCCAGCGCATTGATCTGGAGAACAGCACCGGAAGCGGTGAGATCAGCAGGAGACGAGCTCTGCATACAGCCAGCTTGCCTTAGGGGAGTCAGCTGAACGTCTCTGAAGCTTTGGCCTGTTTACTACTATTGCACTGGATGTGCAATCATCTATATGAGTACTTGATCGTCACCCATATATTTATTGTGCTTGTTTAGAATTTGCTGCACCAAGGGCGCCTCTCGTTTTTGTGTCTCCTAGGACTCACTGTCATTATCTTCTTCTTTGGAGGGAGCTGCCTTCTGGTCTACACAGTGCTCCGTTGATCATAACATTTGTTGAAAAAATACCTGGGATCAACATATATTTGTATACTTAAAATTTAGGTTTTTCGGTTCACAACCAATTTCTATTAGAGTTTTAATAATTTCAAATGGACTTTATTGTTTAATATACTTTTGATATTACAGCTTTGTTTGTTTGTGTGCCACATTGTTTATCTTTTATTGTATGCTTTTCATAGGGTAATTGATATTTTGGCGCACCTCCCCTTTAGACACACATACTCTGTGTAGTCTGGTGTCTTGTTGTTGTTTTATAAAGAAATAGCTACATCACCTGGATTTATCACTACTAGGGAAGTTGGAATGTCTGTGAAATAACACTTGAATAGAAGAAAGAATGTTGCTGATGACTACTTGCTTCAGCTGTTTATTGGCTAATAGCTATTTCCCCTCACAGCTTAATGGCTGGTAGGTGCAACTCCCAAAACTCAGTTGTCAAGGTAGAATATGCAGCAATCCTTACAAGGAAAATGCATTTAAAACAAGTCTGTAATATTGTTACACAATACTGGCCCAGGTACAAGTGCCGTGTTATTGCTAGCTAAGGATGCTATAAGCAGTATCACTGGGCCATGCTAAAATCAGTGCACAACTTAATATTAAGTCCATGGTAAATCAGATTTACCAGAGAAGATTTAGTGCAACTGGCATTGCTCTAGAGCACCCAATACTTTTAATAGATATTGCCACCATGCTAAGTAGTGCTGATATTACAAATGAAAGTTCTGTCTTGCACACAAGTAAAAGCCCTAATAGCACTAGAACACTGGTTTACAAACCTGTCCTCAGGCTTCAATAACAGGCCACATTTTGAGTATTGAAAAAGAAAGAAAATACCAATAGAACTGCCTTTTATTTGAACCTCATAATCCCCTCATATTAAACCTTGTTACTAGTCAAGAGTCAAAGGTGCTATGTATCTTTAAGAAAATTGCAAACTGAAAATGGTGGAAAAAATCTCCCATCAAGGATACATCTATTTAGCATTCTGGGTTAATATTAATCTTGATGTCTTTTCCAGCAGGAAAATGCCAAACCACATTCTGCCCAGCTTACAAGTGAATGGTTGCATAAGCAAAGAGTGCGGGTGCTAGCATGGCCTGCCTGCAGTCCTGACCTGTCTCTGATTGAGAATGCGTGGCGCATTATGGAGCACAAAATAAGGCAACAAAGGCCCAGTACAGTTGCGCTGCTGAAGACATGTATAATGGATGAATGGGGGAAAATTCTGCTTGCTATACGTAACCAACTGGTGTCTTCAGTGCCCAAACACTAAATGAGGGTTATTAAAAGAAAAGCTGATGGCACACAGTGGTAAACAGTCGACTGTCCCAACTTATTTGGTGTGTGTTACAGTCATCAGATTTTAAATGAGTGTATATTTTCAAAAATACATTAAATTCACAAAGTAAAAGATCAAATAATGTGTTAATAATGTTTTTCAATAAAGTATAGGCTAAACTTTTTCAGAATTGGAGTGGTACTAGAACATCTTTGCAAAATAAACATATACTGTATATGTATATAGAGGGAAATCGGTAACTGACTCCTTTATGCAAATAACAATGGGGACAGAAATATTTTGTTACATGTTTGTACTTATATAACAGTATACAATGACACCTTATATGATAAACAGTACAGAGAACACTTTTTAGAGAGCCCTGTACACTATAGTAATACTCCCTCAGACACTTATACAATCTCCCAATGTAATCAGCTTTTACTAGAGGATTTAATCATGAATGATTAGTGGATTGCAACTGCAGAAAGAAATTCCTTTATAAAGAGGTGTATGTTCCTTTAAGGAATCAGAATGTACTCAGACTGAATTTATAGAGAAGTAAAGGGTATGTGCTTCAAGTAGAAAATGTTCTTGTTAGTTCATACTTTGTAACATTAAAACAATCCTTAGGATGGAAGAGACAGTTTATACTTTGTAACAAATGCTACTTAATTTAGGAAGTCTGTTGTGCTGGTTCAGACAGCGTTGTAGGCAAGTAATGCTGATATAGAGATTCCCACACAACTCAGAGAGAGAGAATAGCTTATCTGTGTAAATGGTCACTGCTTGTAAGTGTTAGCGCTTTAGATCCAGACCCCCTAATTGAAGAGCAGGATTGGAGTTGTTCAGTTGCACCTCTGGCAAGCCTGTGACGTATCCTGGGGTCAGAAGTGAGAGTTCCAATATGCGGTGCAGCAGGGACAAACTGCCAGAGTGAAGGACTCTTGAGGTTGCGCTTACCAAGCGAGGGGATAAACAGTCCTGATCTGTAACTGCACAGAGGAACAGGGTAACAGCTTATAGAAGAAAGCTGAATCAAATATGGTTGAACCAGATACTGTAATCATGAAAGGTTTACAAGTCCCAAGCTGTAGATCTAAAAATCAGTCCAGTGACAAGTCAGGGTGCCCAGCAAGGCTGTAGATACAGGAACAACAAGGATTAAAGGTAAGACAAACCTTGTGGCTTGAGAATGGAGAGGATCAGTGAGACGACATTAGCCTAACATAGCTCATAAATTTCCAAGCACCGGTGAGTAGGTGTGTTGAGAATATATAGTGGAAGCTTTGAAAAAGGTAAAACCCCTAATTAAAGGTACAGAACCTGTCAACTACCACCTGACAGCTAATATATGGTTCCTTGCCCCTTTTCCTGGGTTTGGCAGGCACTACAAATCAGATTAGAATCTCTTTAGAAGTAGGTCCCAACTGTTGTAGCTGAAATCTAGTCACAGAGGCTCTGGATTGAGAGAAAAAAGGCCTGTAAACACTGAGGGGTGGAGCTACAGCAACAAGTAAACGTGGTGTCTTTTTATAATGGAAAAAAAACAACTTTCGGCTGTTTGTGAACAAAATATAGTGCGCCAAGAAAAATAATCCTATACACTCTGTCAAAATGTGTTCTCCAGCCTAACCGGTGCCTGCTCTACTGAACAGCATCATGCACTAAGCTATTGCTGTTTCTCTTAAAGGGCCATACACATCATTTTTAAAAGGGCTCAAATAAAAAGCCCTAAAGCTGCCAGAGAGTTAAAATATAATGTCAAAATCACATTACATGTTAGAAATACAGATTTGTTTACCAGAATGCAACTAACATTACATATTTCACAAGAATTGGTTTAAATCATAATCTCTGTTCATCCCCTTAGGGGTAAGTGCCTCCAGTTTGTGAATCCATAGCATTTCCCTCCTTTTCAAAGAGTTTCCCTATTTTGGCCCCTTCTAGGCAGTGGTTCCCAATCTATTATTTGGAACCTCAATTGTGCAATGGGATGCTTAGCCCCCAGAAAATGGCACGCCACTGGTGCCTCAAGATTTTTCCTCCTAATGCTAGATTTGTGTTGCACAATTCTGTCCCATATCCTTTGGGTCGTCTCACCAATATAAATCTTGGCACACAGGCATTTAATTAAATATATCACAAATGTAGCATTGCAGGTGAAGTATTCATGTATACCATATATTTTGCCTGTGTAGGGGTGGTAAAAGTTGTCACCCTTGACCAGGCTACTACAACTGGAGAAGCCTAAGCAAGGGAAACAACCTTTCTTTTGAGTTGCTAGATAGCCCATGCTGTTCCTTTTTAAACTCCCCACATCATATCTAACCAGTGCATCCCTTAGATTAGGTGGGCGACTATTGGCTGGCATAGGGGCATTTGCAAAAATCTATACCCCGTGATTACAATCCTTTACTATATGCCAATGATGTCTAATTATTGGTTGGATATTTGGACTGAGGGAGTTAAATTCTGAGACAAAAACCATCCTCTCTGGTTTACTCTTTTTCTCAGTAAGTTTAAGGGCCTCACTTAAGTTTAAGGGCCTCACGTGTTATTCTTTTGACTTCATCTACACAGTTATTGATGAACTCAACTGGATAACCTCTCTCTAAAAAATGTTTACCATCGTCCGCAAGTCTGGTGCTCACCAGTTCCTCATCCTTAACTATTCTCATTACTCTTAGGAGTTGAATTTATGGCAAAGATTGTTTTAATGTTGAGGGGTAAAGATCAGTATACAAGTAACCATTGTGTTTATATACTTTTGTATCCAGAAAATTTACACTTTCCTTACTCCAAGTGAGTGTGAACTTAATAAATCTTGAATTATTGTTTAATGTCTCTACAAATTTTTTAAGGGATCCAACGTCAACCCACCAAATGCCATGGTATCTATAGGGGGTAAGTTCCTTTTAATAATGATTTTTCTAAATAATAATGTCATGATGAGGTGGGAGGAGTTAGACACCTGTGTTAAGGTATTTAAGGTGATGTGTTACATTGGATTGCAGACATGACTAAGGGTTGAAAACCCGAAACGTAGTCCTGCTGTTTTGTATCTGCTCCAAGCTAAAGGAATAAAAGAAGTTTGATGATAATATTGGTGGTGTGTCAGCCGTATAGGAATCAGTCCGGGGTGTAACCCAACTGCTAGTGTGAATAGAAAAACACACGCTAGCACACTGAGAAATAACCAGGACGTGACCCACTCAGGAAACAGACAAGATAGGTTTCAAGAAATAATAATTGTTCCTTTAAGCAGGCTTGTAACAAACAAAAAGACAAAGTTCTCTTTTGCAGCTTGTAAAAGTAAATGTCCCTTTAAGCAGGCTTGTAACAAACAAAAAGACAAAGTTCTCTTTTGCAGCTTGTAAAAGTAAATGTCCCTTTAAGCAGGCTTGTAACAAACAAAAAGACAAAGTTCTCTTTTGCAGCTTGTAAAAGTAAATGTCCCTTTAAGCAGGCTTGTAACAAACAAAAAGACAAAGTTCTCTTTTGCAGCTTGTAAAAGTAAATGTCCCTTTAAGCAGGCTTGTAACAAACAAGAAGATATATATCCAAGAGAAGGTTTAAGGATAAGGCATAAGCAAGGTCAGGCAGGCAGAAGTCGGTATCCAAAAATCAGAAGCAGAGATCAGGCAAAAGCTAGGTCAGGCAGGCAGTAGTCGATATCCAAATAACAGTAATAGGGTAAGACAAAAGCTTGGTCAGGCAGGCAGGAGTCGGTATTCAAACAACAGTAGAAGGGATTAGACAAGAGCTAGGTCAGGCAGGCAGAAGTCGGTACACAAGAGAAGCAATATATTCAAGTACTCACAGATGCCGGGGAATCAAACAAACAGGCCCCGAGTACGATCTCCCGCCGGAGTTTAAAGGCAGGAGCGGTGACGAATACAGAGGGGTGTGTCAGAGGATGCGTCACGTTGCTAAGCGACGTGACGTCATCCACACTGAGAAGCTCCGGGAGCCGCGGTGACACGGCGATGAACGGAGAATTCATGACAGCACCCCCCTCCTCAAGAACCCCTCCGGGGAATAGGACCAGGTTTAGCAGGATGAGACTTGTGGAAGGCCTTTATTAAAGCAGGAGCATTTACTTGATGAGCTGGCTCCCAGGAACGTTCCGTGACTGGATAACCTCTCCAATGAATGAGATAATACAATTTCTTGCCACGGAGTTTGGAATCCAGAATATGACTGATCTCAAACTCAGGATGTCCATGGACAAACAGAGGTGGAGGTTTAGAAAGGGGTTTAGAATACCTGTTGGACATCATGGGTTTTAGAAGAGAAACGTGGAATACCGGATGGACTTTGAGAGTCTTAGGTAAAGCCACTCGGTAAGCAGTGGAACACACTTGACCCAGTATTCGGAAAGGACCCACGTATCGTGGTCCCAGTTTGGTAGAAGGTTGTTTCAGGCGAAGAAAACGAGAGGAAATCCAAACTTTATCGCCAGGACGATACTTGGGAGCCTTTTTCCGTCGAAGATCTGAAAAGAACTTGTAACGTTTAGAAGTTACAGAGAGGATACGATGTATTCTTCGCCAATGTCGGGTTAATCTTCGGGCAGAAAGATCAGAAGCAGGATTTTCTGTGGAAGAAGTATGCAAAGGAAATGTTCTGGGCTGAAATCCGTAAGCCGCCTGAAAAGGAGATGTCTGAAGGGAGGAATTATACCGGGCGTTATGAGCCAATTCAGCCAAAGGAAGGTAAAAAGTCCAGTTAGAGTGAAAATGATCCACATAATGTCTGAGATATGTTTCAAGACACTGATTTACCCTTTCAGTCTGGCCGTTAGATTGTGGATGATGAGAAGTAGACAGGGAAATTGAAGTTCCAAAATGTTTACAAAGTGACCTCCAAAATCGGGAAACGAACTGTACCCCTCTATCTGAAACAATATCCAGAGGAAATCCATGGAGTCTTACAATATGCAAAATAAAAAGTTCAGAAAGTCTTTTAGCAGACGGTAATCCTGGTAAGGGAACAAAATGAGCAGTCTTAGTGAACCTGTCGACCACTACCCAAATAGTGTTGTTTCCAGATGACAAAGGAAGGTCGGTAATGAAGTCCATGGATATATGCGTCCAAGGCTGATGAGGTATGGGCAACGGTTGGAGCAACCCAGAAGGAAGTTGGTGAGGAGTCTTATTTATGGCACATTGTGTGCATACTGAGACGTAATCTTTAACATCTTGAGAGAGAGTAGGCCACCAGACATGCTGTTTGAGATTTCGAATGGTGATACTGATACCAGGATGTCCAGAAAGGGGACTATCATGAGCCCAAAATAGAAGCTTGGAACGAAGGCGTTCAGGAACAAAGAGTAAACCATCAGGAGGTTTACAGGACAAAGGAAGATTCCTTTGAGCGGACTGTAATTCTTGTAACCAAGAAGTTGTTAGCTGGGCTATGACTTCATGAGGTTGGAGAATGGTACCAGATTCAGGAATTGGGGTATCTTGAAATTGTCTGGAAAGGGCGTCTGCCTTAATATTTTTTGAACCAGGTATGTAAGACAAATTATAGTGAAACCGGGAGAAAAATAACGACCAGCGTGCTTGCCTGGAATTCAATCGTTTGGCCGTTTGGAGATAAAGAAGGTTTTTATGATCAGTGAGTATGGTAAACGGCAAAGAAGTACCCTCCAGCCAATGCCTCCATTCGTCCAAGGCCATTTTAATGGCAAGCAACTCTTTATTGCCTACGTCATAGTTAAATTCAGAAGGAGTGAATTTTTTAGAGAAAAATCCAACAGGATGAATCATTCCAGTCTCTGGTATTCGTTGAGAGAGAACAGCTCCAGCAGCAACAGAAGAAGCATCAACTTCCAGGATAAACTGAAAATCTGGATTTGGGTGACGGAGAATAGGTGCAGAAGAAAAAGCTTCTTTGAGAGACTCAAAAGCCTCTATAGCCTCAGGAGGCCACTTTTTGCAATTTTGCCCCTTTCTAGTGAGAGAAGTAAGGGGAGAAGTAATAGTAGCAAAATTCTTGATGAACTTCCTGTAATAGTTGGCGAAGCCCAGAAAACGTTGCAAAGCCTTCAGAGAATCAGGTCTAGGCCACTCCAAGATGGCAGAAAGTTTAGTAGGATCCATTTCAAATCCAGATGCCGATATTACATAACCCAGAAAGGGTATGGATTTTTGATGGAAAGAACATTTCTCCAGTTTAGCAAACAGATGGTAATCTCTTAAACGTTGAAGTACTTTCCTGACGTGGTGCACATGATCTTGGTGACTTTGAGAAAAAATCAAGATATCGTCAAGGTATATGATGACAAAAATATTCAAAAAATCACGAAAGATCTCGTTCACAAAATGTTGAAAAACCGCTGGAGCATTGCATAGCCCAAAAGGCATGACCAAATACTCGTAATGCCCAAATCGAGTGTTAAAAGCAGTCTTCCATTCATCTCCTTGTCGTATACGGATAAGATTGTATGCACCACGTAGATCAAGTTTAGTAAATATAGTAGCTCCCTGAAGATAAGTAAAAAGTTCAGGAATAAGGGGTAGAGGATAACTGTTCTTGATGGTAATCTGATTTAATCCTCTGTAATCAATACAGGGTCGTAATCCACCATCCTTCTTTCCTACAAAAAAGAAACCAGCCCCTACAGGGGAAGAGGAGGGTCGAATAAATCCTCTAGCCAGATTGTCCTTAATATATTCTTCCAAAGCCACGTTTTCAGGTTTAGAAAGTGGATATGTCTTGCCTCGAGGATAGGTAGCCCCAGGAAGGAGATCAATGGGGCAATCAAAAGGGCGGTGAGGAGGAAGACGTTCAGCTTCCTTTTTGGAGAAAACATCCACAAAATCATGATAAGGCATAGGTAGAGAATCGGGAGTTTCGATTGTGAGAGCAATAGTGAGTGGTAACTTGGTGATCTTTTGAAGACATTTAGTCAGGCATGTAGATCCCCAGGAGGTGAGTTCGCCACAAGTCCAAGAAAAAGTAGGATTATGCACTTGGAGCCAGGGTAGTCCCAAGATAATGGGAAATTGAGGAGTGGGAATGACATCGAAACAGATTGTCTCGGAATGAAGTATTCCTACAGTGAGAAGTAAAGGTTGAGTAGCAAACTGAATGTATCCGGAACCCAATGGATCTCCACTGACCGTAGAAACTGAAATTGAATACTCTTTCTTTAGTAAAGGTATAGAGTGAGTAGAGACGAATGTGGAATCAATGAACACTCCTCCAGCACCAGAGTCGATAAGAGCTTGGGTATGAATCTTACTATGTCCGGTTTGAAGGGTTACTGGAACAAAAAGTTTCTTGTATAGGGAATGACTACTGTTTTGGCTTAACCCAGTTCCCCGGACTAGAGTTAAGCCCTGGCTTTTACTGGCCTGGTAGGACAATCCCTTAATAAATGCCCTTTAAGGCCACAGTACAAACACAAGCCAAGAGAACGTCTTCTCAAGCGTTCAGTCTCTGTTAATTTTATACTTCCCACTTCCATGGGTTCAGCCTGATCTGGAGTAGGAGAGGCAGGAGTGACTGGATTAGAAAAACGAGGAGCCAAACGAAAAGGAGTTCGAGATGATGACCTCTGTGTTCTATCCTTTTCTTGTTGGCGTTCACGAAATCTGGCGTTGAGACTGATACAAAGATTTATTAAGGCTTCCAAGGATTCTGGAAGCTCCCGATACACCAATTCATCCTTGAGACGCTCCGAAAGTCCTTTACGAAAAGCGGCTCTAAGAGCTCCCTGATTCCAGGTAGTTTCAGAGGCCAGGGTGCGGAACTCAATTGCATATTGAGAAACTGGTTGACTACCTTGACGTAAATCCAAGAGAGTAGCTTCAGCAGCGGATGACCTTCCAGGTTTATCAAATACATTTGAAAATACAGAGAGAAAAGTATCAACATCCAGAAGTATAGGGTCATTCTTTTCAAGCAAAGGTGATACCCAAGCCAAAGCTTTTCCTTTCATTAAGGATATAAGAAATGTTATTCTAGAAGAGGGAGTAGCAAACAGAGTAGGGCTATTTCGGAAATGGAGACGACATTGATTGAGAAAGCCCCTACATTCTTCAGGATTCCCATCATATTTATCTGGAAGGGGTATCCTGGGACTCAGTTGTACCTGAGACTGGTTGTTTGAAATCGAAGGGGGTAATGCCTCATTAGGATTAGGATTGGGAGGTGTAGTAGCAACCAAATTTTGTAATAAAGCAGTTATTTGATCAAGTTTAGTGTCCAGGGATTGTAAGTGAGTGGCATGAGATCCTAGTAACTGTCCCTGGTGGGCCACGGCCATGGATAATTCAGTGGGGTCCATTTTTGGCCTGTTTGTAATGTCAGCCGTATAGGAATCAGTCCGGGGTGTAACCCAACTGCTAGTGTGAATAGAAAAACACACGCTAGCACACTGAGAAATAACCAGGACGTGACCCACTCAGGAAACAGACAAGATAGGTTTCAAGAAATAATAATTGTTCCTTTAAGCAGGCTTGTAACAAACAAAAAGACAAAGTTCTCTTTTGCAGCTTGTAAAAGTAAATGTCCCTTTAAGCAGGCTTGTAACAAACAAAAAGACAAAGTTCTCTTTTGCAGCTTGTAAAAGTAAATGTCCCTTTAAGCAGGCTTGTAACAAACAAAAAGACAAAGTTCTCTTTTGCAGCTTGTAAAAGTAAATGTCCCTTTAAGCAGGCTTGTAACAAACAAAAAGACAAAGTTCTCTTTTGCAGCTTGTAAAAGTAAATGTCCCTTTAAGCAGGCTTGTAACAAACAAGAAGATATATATCCAAGAGAAGGTTTAAGGATAAGGCATAAGCAAGGTCAGGCAGGCAGAAGTCGGTATCCAAAAATCAGAAGCAGAGATCAGGCAAAAGCTAGGTCAGGCAGGCAGTAGTCGATATCCAAATAACAGTAATAGGGTAAGACAAAAGCTTGGTCAGGCAGGCAGGAGTCGGTATTCAAACAACAGTAGAAGGGATTAGACAAGAGCTAGGTCAGGCAGGCAGAAGTCGGTACACAAGAGAAGCAATATATTCAAGTACTCACAGATGCCGGGGAATCAAACAAACAGGCCCCGAGTACGATCTCCCGCCGGAGTTTAAAGGCAGGAGCGGTGACGAATACAGAGGGGTGTGTCAGAGGATGCGTCACGTTGCTAAGCGACGTGACGTCATCCACACTGAGAAGCTCCGGGAGCCGCGGTGACACGGCGATGAACGGAGAATTCATGACATGGTGCTGCCTTTTCTTTGGACTTTTGTATCTTAAAAGGTATGCAGTAACCTTTTGGCTTGCACACCTGTTTTGCTTTGGTGCTGGATTCTTCCTGGGATTAGAGAGTTAAAAAGGTTCAGAGGCTTCCCTAATAATGTTTCCAATGCTAGAAGAACTGTTTGGGATATAATACGGAGAAAAACTTGTGTCATAAGGGGAGCAGGTGAAGACCCCTGGCTATGCTGTACCTGTGTCAGAGAACCTACAAATAACCTCTGGGCTGTGTCTGTGCTGTGTAAAGGCACTTAACTTATGCAGCACCCCTCCACTAGCTTACCAAGCATGTCAATGTTAATGCAGCTGCAGCAGTATCCAGTAGAGAGTCCATCCATTGCAGTTATCGAGTACCACAGATGATTGCAATAGGAGATACCTGTATCCCTCGGGGGAGGCTAGGCGTGAGTCCCCACAATGCCTGAAGGTAGTTATGGCTGACATCCTGTAAGGGAAATGCTGTGCACATAACAGGGTATTCCTATGACCCTGTATCATTCAGCTGCTGTGAATAGTCTTTTCTTTCTTCTTGGTAAATGATACTCCTCAAGGACTCTGGGTCTCATAGGTCTGAGCACCCAATTTGTAACCCATAAGCAAGTAGCTGGAACAACCTCTATTCTCAACAATCTCCTATGATGCCAAGAACAAAACTAAAGAGAAATGGGTGGTGGGAGGGTTTTAAAGCTCTTGTATGGGTTCTTGACCTTCTCCTAGTGGCGGGAAATATATCTCATACATTATAGAGGACTGTGGACCATCATCATTTTACAGAATACATTTTCATTTCAATAAGACTTGAAATAGTAAATACAACTTTAATTTGAAATTGCTAATGTCAGAATGTTCTGCCAACACTTAACAATCATTTATGTTAAATAAATCTTTCTAAAAAAAAATTCTATCACTAATAATCACATTTTCACTCAATGAAAACATTCAACAAAAAAATGCAATATCTAGCAGATTCTGCTACAGATTAATGGACTGTTTACCACCAGAAGTCAAAGACCTAAAATCTTGGATCAGTGTTTTAGAAAAATGAAAAGGCTGGAGTTCAAACTAATCCACTGATATGGAGCAACTGTTTCAAATATCAATTTATGACAATGTTAGTAAAGAACACATGTTCAGTAGACTGTGGTTTCTATATATCTTGCTGGGGGTTGCAGATTATATTTTTCATGTATGTTTTGCAGCTGTGCAGCATTCCTTGATGGACTATAAAAGATAAGATAGGTCAGTATATTATTATATTATGTTTGTACATCTTGCCATATGCAGAAAACTGAACCTCTTTAGAGTTAAAGAAACACTTAATTGCAATAAATTATATGCATATGAAAGAGCAACAATTAAGAACGCTAAAATATATTTTAAATGTATAAATGGAAGTTAAAACTAGCAGGAAATATTTGGTTTTACCCAACTGCTACTCATTTTCTCTCTGGCAGAAAAAAAAACCCCACCCCCTAGGGGGACAGCTCTACAAGCATGAAATAAAAAATGTGTTTTAGTAAGTACAAGATCATTCCCTTTAAAAAAAGAAAAGAATAGAAAAGAAAAAGGATATTAGCACTAAAAGTTTTAATTCCTTATAATATATATATATATATACACACAAAAAATAATGTAAGGAATCAAGAGAAGAAAAATATATATATTTGCAATTGGATTTCTGTTTTTTTCATCCTATATCATTCACAGATTTCATGGTTCTGACAGAGCATCTAATTCTAAAACACTTTTACATTTACAACTGTTATCACATGTACTTCATCTCTTGGTAGGCTCACAAGCAGCAATGCACTACTGGGAGCTAGTTTGTGATTGGTGGATACACACATATGCCTTTTGTCATTGGCTCACCATATGTGTTCAGTTTGTTCCCCATATGTGTTCAGTTAGCTCACAGTAGCAAATTACTGCTCTGGAGCCGACATTAAAGGGGCAGGAAACCCCAAAATGTTCTTTTTTGATTTGTATAGAACATTTAATTTTAAACAACTTTCCAATTTACTTTTATTTTTAAATTTGCTTCATTATCTTGATATCCTTTACTGAAGGAACAGCAATGCGCTACTGGTAGCTAGCGGAACACATCTAGTTAGCCAATCACAAGAGACAAATGTGTGTAGGCACCAACCATCAACTAGCTCCCACTAGTGTATGTGCGTATTTTTTTTTCAAAAAGGGATACCAAGAGAATAAAGCAAATTTGAAAATAAAATTTCTTTTAAAAGTGGCATAAAATTACATGCTCTCTCTGAATAATGCAAGTTTGTTTTTTACTTTCCTATCCCTTTAAGTGCAGGGTCCTGGATTTAAACATATAGGGATTTGCAAGCATTAGTTGTAACATGTTAGAGCATTTTCTTTTACACGTGTATGTCCCTTTAAGAAGTGAAAATGATGCATATATAAAACCTGCTTAATCCTCATTAATTACTAGCTACACTAAACATGTTCAAGATTATTTTTGAGATTCAGTCAATAGAGACACACAAGTTTAAAGGGACATAAAAACCCATTTTTTTTTCCTTTCATGATTTAAAAAGAGCATGCAATTTTAAATAACTTTCTAATTTACTTCTAATATCTAATTTCTTTATTCGTGTTATATCCTTTGATGAAAAGCATATCTAAATAGGCTCAGTAGCTGCTCATTGGTGGCTGCACAAAGATGCCTCATGTGATTGGCCCTGCTATTTCTTCAACAAAGTATATCTAAAGAATGAAGCAAATTAGATAATAGAAGTAAATTGGAATGTTTTTTAAAATTGCATTCTCTATCTGAATTATGATAGAAAAATGCTGGGTTTAGTGTCCCTTTAAGTAAGAGTTCATGCATAAAAGTTAGTCTTCATCAAAGTGTGTTTCTTTTCAAATCTGATTAACATTCAGTAAGCGATTATCTGGATTTTGACATTTGAGCAAAATAATTAATACTCGAGATTCAGATGTTCCAATAGAACAAATATTAACACTGTAATATTGAATGAATCATTTGAATATTCTAATGTAATATCTGAACAATGTGTTTTCATATTGATTCCAATAGACTGACATCAGAATCAACATTAAAATTTTAATATTTCAATGTGTACATTCAACATTTCATATATTTTATTTGATAAAAGGGAATTTAAGATTGTATGGAAAATAAATGTTCAATGTTCAAACAAACATTCAGTATTTATGTAGAACGAAGAAATGTGGTTATTAAAAAAATACACAAAGAATTTGCTCATCTCTACTCAAATAGTGCAAATTATGCACAACCTTTTGGTTATATTTTCTATCAAAGCCAAATTGCTCTTATGTCATAGTATAAAGATTTTGAGGCAAACCTAAATATATGACTGCATATAACCTTTATTAAAATGTAAATGTTAAAGTCAAATTTGTCACTGTCAAAAGCTGCATCACAACTGCATTATAGAGGCCTATACTAGGTGCCAAGGAACACTCTTGCAGTAGTCACAATGTAACTATGTGCTAACACTGTAATGTCAAGCTTTGATGAACAGTGGTGTCTTGCCATTGGCATTCTGAATGACTCATCTATTTCACAACTGTGATGTGACCCTTTACAGCACTATGAATCCCAAGAGGTTCCAGCATCCAGTGCTTGAATATTCTGATGTTTTTATATTAGGAGACTCTACTGGGAGGCTACTCTTGTAGTAATCATCAGTTTTCACAAACCCAAATTCTGCTTTTCCCTGATGCTCTTTGTCTGGGCTAATGCCCTCTGGCTTGTTTCCTGACCAAAGGTCAACTGATGTTCCACCAAAACTGCCCACCAAAATACCAGCCCCTAAACCTCTACACTATTTTACTGCAGGTCATTCTGGAAAGAGGCGTAAGTAAGGGTGTGTTTATTTGCTGCAATTACGCCTCAGAAGGTTTAATAAGGTAACATGTTTACAAATGTTTCATTTTTTTCTGTCAATACTAGGCCATTTAAACATTTAAAAAACAGATTTTTGAGCTTCCAAACCAGAATTGTGAAACTTGAAACTGCTATTCAGGCAGCATTAACACAACAATATAAATAGTGACAAACATACATAAAACTCAGACAGGGCAAGCGATTTTAAACAGCTTTACAATTTTACTTCATTCTCTTGATATCCTTTGTTGAAAAGCTTACCTAAGTAGGCTCAGGAGCAGCAGCGTACTACTGGGAGCTAGTTGGTGATTGGTCGCTGCACATAAATGCCCCTTGTCATTCGCTGATGTGCTCAGCTAGCTCCACGTAATGCAATGCTGACCTTTCAACTTAGGATGCAAAGAGAACATTGCAAATTTGATAATGAACATCAATTGGAAAGTTGTTTAAAATTGGTAAATGTATCTGAATCATGAAAAAAACTATTCGGGATTCATGTCCCTTTAATTATTTCAATACAGTATCTCTTTAATGAGCCTATGCCACAGAAGCACAATTTGTTCTAGTCCATCATTTAATCAGAGACTGATCAGTTACTTTGTATTAAAACAATTTTCTATTCCGCTTTTAATCTGTTCCATATGCCTGTATAGTACTCTGCAGTAAGTCAATCCTCTGACCTCTATCATATCTGTAGCCTGATTATTTCTGCATTATCCCTAGGAATATTATGTTTTATTATCACTGGGATGTACTTTAGAGACTTCAAAAATCTAATAGCAACATGAATTGCAATTCTTGTTTTTTTTCATATGTAAAGAATGGTGCACAGATTTTGCATTTTTTATACCCCAGTTGGTTTCCTTTTTTCAAAAATAATAAAGCTTACATTAAAGAATTTTACATTTCATTACAATCTTAAACAGCTTTGGGAAAACTGTTCATCACAGACTGATGGCTATACACATAAAGAAGCCTGAATTCTATCAAAGTGCTTTCATACCTTCAGGCAGAACGTATGTACAAGTAGATTATGATCACAAGAGTTATACAATATCGTTGGTTTAATAAAAAATATATATGATATGCAAATTAAGCCAGGTAAATGATTTATGATGAGGATCTAGGAATAGGTGTAGATGCAGCTTTAAGCCCTTGTTTGTTAGAGTTTGCAGCAACACATTGCGTTGCTGTCCACATCAGCACACAAGGGGTTAAGCACCTCTTTCTCTGATAAGAAGAAATCCATCATTGTTTGAACAGCAGCCCATCATGCTACAGTTAGTAGAACACCTTCCACTTGAGGCAGGGAATAAATTGCAAGAAGTACCGTAGGACAAATTTAAATTAAATGTGCAGGAGATAGCAGGTAGATTATGAAACATGCTTGTGTAATTCATCAAGTACAAATAAACACGGTTATTTAGCAAAGCATTTTTTCCCTTTATTCCTGCGCTGTTTGACTGTGTATTTTACAGTGGAGTTGTTTGAAAACCTAGCAGCTTTATAGGAAAAAACACAGCAGGATTAGGTCTGGTTATACACTCACAGCTAACACAAAGGTACAATTAACCACAATATAAATGATTCCCTGTGCACCTGCACATCACAATTATTTAAAAATATTTAATTTAATCATTTGACTTGGGCTAAGGTGGAAAATTTCCATTCGCGTTTGTTTTTAAAGAGAAAGTGAATATTATACATTTTTATTTAAAAAAAACATTCATATTAATTTCTGTTATCAAATGCACTTTGTATTTGGTCTTATTAGTTTAAATGTAGTTCCTTTCCATGAGGGCATACTGAGGTAGGCTCAGGAGTGGGCACTTCTTGCACATTATACAGCAGCATTTCTTGCAACAGTGTTAGTTACAGTAGTGCAATTAGGAGTAGATTATAAGTGGAGTGCAAAATATTGCTTCCACGAATGTGCGGCATGAGAACTAGAGCAGCGAAGGGGTTAAGTTGCGCGCCACGATGGGCAGCAAATATAAATATAAATGTATATGATTGTATATATTTATGTGTTAATATGTGTTACACATATTAACACATAAATACATATGTATATAAGCAAATATATTCACAGAGAACACACAGTCCCCATAGGCGGCAATATAAAGGCACTTGTCTTTGCCGTTTTCTTTCTAACACTCCACACAGAACACTTTAACCCCCAAAAACTGCCTAGTGCAGTCTAAAGAAAAATGCTAATATTTTTTATTTTCTAAAAGGCACTACACACATTTGTTTGGTGGGTAGTTGGGGGCACATTTTAAAAATTAACTAGAGGTCTGACCTCTGGTTAGTTTTTTGAGTACTAATTGTTACCGCAAGCTCGAGGGAGCAATAACCAGCCAGTTGTAATGGCTGGTTATGTATAGCGCGCCCGTAAGCGGGCGAATTTGCCTGTTTACAGGCGTGCAATAATTTAGTGCTTAACTTGTAATCTAGCCCTTAGCTATTTGAAATATCTTTGCATATATATGCCTCATGTCATTGTATCACCTGATGTGTTCAGCTAGGTCCCAGGAGTGCATGGCTACTATTTCAACAAAAGAGGATGAAGCAAATGAGATTAAAAAATAAATTGTATATCTCTTGATAATCAATGAAAAGCAGGTAGGAAGGCTCAGGAACATGCATGTTTCTGGAGGATTTCATGGCAGCAGTTTTGCAAGAATTCTTTAAATAATGCAATACTTTGTATAAACAATGTTAATATCTTGTGCTCAAGAAGATTCTTGCAAAACAGCTGCCATTCTCAAGACATGTGCACACTGGTTACCTATCAGAGGCAGAACAATTATTTCCTAGGCCCCAGCAAAAAAAAATCTAGGCCCCCCGGCTCCTAATTCCCCTCGAAGCATGGCCTGCACTGGAGCGACCTTGCAAGATGCTATATGCACACAGGTCATTCCGTGCTCCCCTCCCCCCCAGCTTCCTAGCCTGTAGCAGAGCAGCTGTGCAAGATGCGCTGTGTGCATTCTGTTTAAAAACTCTCTTAAATTTGTATTATTTCTCTGAATCACCACAGACAAATTTGGGGTTTTATGTCCTTAATAAATGTTAAGCAAATTTTGAAAAGTGTTTTCTGATGGAACGAATTGTAAATATAGAGGAGATCTTTGTGGGATTTCATGTAGTGCTGAGCATGATTATCTGTTTGAAAGATCAATCAGTATTGTATATCCACACTAGCTACAAATATGTCCTGCATTTAGAGGACTTCTATATTTTGATAGGGAATCACTCTCCCATGCAAAGCTCAGAAATGAATCCAAATTCTTTCTTCCTATATATATATATATATATATATTAATAGCCCACTGCCCAACTACCCCCACACACCTTGCTGTTTCAGGCAAATGGTGCAGTTTCTAGGGGTGGTCCAAGCTCTGGATATATCATGCTCTGACTCTTTCCAAAACTCCCCATTAAACACATATATTTCAGCCATATAACAACCATGACCCCAGCATGGCTTCCCCCACAAAGCATTAGTGAGCTGCAGCCCTCAAAACCCCTCCCTATTCCGGAAATCATCTATGTATGTGAGGTATGTAATAGTCAATGAAAACGAGAGGTAAATAATGTATTCCATCCATAGCACATACCTGGATCAATGGAGAATATTTCATATATTAATTTTATAGATATATTTAACACACAGAAATATATATTTCAGAATGTTTGGTAGAGTACAGTATCAGAAGCAACAGTAAAATCTGAGAGTGACATTAACAGCTGTCTTTTTAAGAATTGGAAATGTATGTGTTGTTTTTTGCCATTCACTTAAAGGGACATTAAACACTAAATAAATGATAGATAGAATAATGCCTTCAAAGAAAAGATTAATATGAGAATAACACGTAGATTTATTTTTTATTAAATGTTTAATTATTGACAAAATAATTGTTAAGTTTTATTCTCTTTAAAACAATAGGAGCTGCCATGTTGTAACTTAGGTTACTTTCTCTGTTGTTTTCAATTAGAGAGAGTTAAAAAAAATGTCACTAGAGTGTGCAGCCAATGACTGTGTGGAATATAACTCTGCACTTCCATTACTAACAGGAACTGAAAAGCTCAAAACTTCAGAATGGAATTAATAGAAAATGGGACAAAATAAATAATAAAAGTATATTGTAGAGTGTTTTTATATATAGAATTTATCATTCTAAATATTACTATCTCAAAGTGTTTAATGACCCTTTAAGTTAGTTTGAATATGTTTTACATGAGTGCACAGTCTATAGAATCATCAATGTCATGTATTCATTGTTATTGGGTTTTATTCTGTATCAACATAAATCTATTTGTCTAGCTGATGTTCAATAAAGCATTTAATGCCACTTCTCCATATTCAACAGCCACAAGTGTTATTGTGCCGGGAACAGTTTGTTTGCTTACAACGATCTCAAAATATTTGGATTCTGTTCAGCACTATGTTTCAGACCAAATCAATTACTGCATTAAAGGCCATGCAGACAAGGAATACATTGTGATTTATAAATGAAATATAACCCATAGGCAATCCACATGATGTTGCTGTAAACAAAGATTCCCGTTTCTACAGCACTCACAGAAGAACAGAAATGTGACACACTAATGAAAATGGCACATTATTTTTTTTATAAAACTGACAATATAATTTACCATAAAAATATTAATGGACATGACATTTAAAAGGACAGTAAAGTGAAACATTAATTTTTCCTTAATTCACATTTAGGGGCCGATTACCCCTACTTCCGTGCAAGCCTTTAGGCTGAGGCTGCAGACATCAATCTGCCTGATCGTGTACGATCGGGTTGATTCACACCCCCTGCTAGCAGCCGGTTGGCAGTGAATCTGCAGGGGGTGGCATTGCACAAGCAGTTCTCCAGAACTGCTTGTGCAATGTTAAATGCCGACAGCATATGCTGTCAGCATTCAGTGATGTCTGGCAGACATGATCAGCTACAGCGGATCATGCCCGACAGACATTGATAAATCATCCCCAAAGTGTGCAATTTAAAAAAATTCCATTTATGTATATTATCAATTTTGCTTTGTTCTCCTGGTATCCTTTGAAGAGTAAGCCTAAGTAGACTAAAAGAATCTCAGGGACATGCACGCATCATTAGCTCTGTTGGCAAAACTGAATGTTGCAAACACTGTTCTCATAGAGATCTTAAGACAGCTAAGCAAATTTAATAATATCAGTAAATTGAAAATGTTTTTAAAATTTCATGCATTATATAAACCAGGAAAGTTTCATTTTAACCCTTTACATTTATTGTCTTATTAATATTTTTTCCAAAATTAAACTGAAATAAAATGTTTATATACACATTTACATACAGCCTCTGATTGGCTAATGCAAAGGCCATAAGACAAACATAAAGAATATTTTCTCTGAATCGCTTTTGATTTTGCAAAAACCTGTACATTTTATTTTTTTTAGACAAAATTACAGTTTTAAATGTGTATAAAGCATCTAATTTAAGCATACATTTTCCACTGTAGTACTTAGAATATATAAAATGTATTAAAGTGATAGTAAATCCTAGTGTTTTTGAAATGCTAGGATTTACCAGTGGAACAAATAAACAGAACTTTTAGTCATGGAGTATAAAATACAAATACAATCCTTTATTTGTCTAAAGCATTCGCCATGCTGAGCTCCTCAAGAAGCCCTTCACAGAATGATATTTTTCAGTGAGGTGACGTTTCCACCTCTTAGCCAATAGCCGTGCGGGCCAGCTGGCAATATGCTGGCATGCTATTGGCTAAAATCACCTCAATGATAAAATAGCTTTGTGCCGTGGGTGGCCTGAGTATTTTATACTTCATGACTGAAAGTCCCTTCTATTTGTTACTCTGGTAAATCCTAGCATTTAAAAAATGCTAGGATTTACTATCACTTTAATAAATTATATATACTCTACATACAGTATATACTGCTTCATCATATCCTATATTATATACTGGAGCTGATTCACTCTGCCTCCCTCATCCTAATTTCATTAGGAAATCAGCCGCATAATATAACACAGGAACTAGTGACACTTTAGGAGCTGGAGAGACTGCATTCATTTCTTAGTGAATTTTGACCTGTTTTACTTTCTTCCCTTCACAATATAATTAATGAGAAGGCAAAAGGAGAGCCCTGCATGTTAGATGGAATCTTGCAATGAAGGGTAATGAAGCGCGACTTCTTTCATACAAACAGAAAATACTAATCGTGCCTCATGTTGTGCTATTACTTAGCAGAACTCTAAAAACAGTTATAGATGCATAAATCAGATTGCTTAAAACACTCAGCCTATTATATATGTATTTTAACTTATAGACAGTTTTACAAATGTATCTAAAATAATTCACTGCATTGCAAAACTAACTATTTGCAAGATAAAAGCTTTAAACTTTTTCGTCCAGATTACAAGCGATGCGTCAATACTTACGTGCGAGCAACAAGGGGTTTATCGCAGGTGTTTGTGCTCATTGGGTTTATTGCTCGTATGACAAGTTAAAAATAAACGCAATTGCTTGAGCGCAATCTCAATTAACGCTAGAATAATTACTGCGTCCTCAGAGCTCTGGTGAACTATTTCGCGAAACAAAAAAGTTGCACAAAACACATAATTGAAAAGTACACTTACACTCGTAATTACACTATCTGATAAAAAAATATTCAAATAAAATATTGCATAGAAAAGTTATATGGGCTCAAAGATATGAGGTCTCGGGTGTTAAAAAAAGAAGGCAAAGGGCTTTAACATAGAGATACATACATATACATGTCTAAATATGTATATATATATATATATATATATATATATATATATATATATATATATATATATATATATATATATATATATATATATATATATATATATATAATGTGTTTATATGTGTGTACAGATGTATGTATTTATATGTAATTACAGATGTAAACACATAAATACATATGTATACATATATAGACATGCAGTTAAAGGGCCATGATACCTAAATGTTGAAACATTTGAAAGTGATGCAGCATAGCTGTAAAAAGATGACTAGAAAATACCACCTGAACATATCTATGTAAAAAAAGAAAGATAGTTTACCTCAAAATGTCCTAAGTATTCACACCCCAGTTTAAAGGACTTTATGCAGCAAATCAGCTTGTCAGTCCCATGTCATGTTATTTTCCTATTCAGTTTAAGGAAGTTTACTATGAAATCTCATGAGAATTAAGTGAAATCTCATGAGATCACAGTAAATCAGTTTATGACCTCAGCACTGTTGATGCTGATTGGCTGCAGTTATTTTTTTATTTTTTTTATTTTACTTGCAGCTGGACAGCAGCTGAAGTATAACTTTTTACACAGCACTTACTCTGGTGAGCTGAGAAAATTGTGAGGTAAAATAGCTTCCATTTTACATAGAGATGCTCAGGTAAAAATTTCCTGTCAGCTTTTTACAGTTCTACTGCATCAGTTTTAAGTGATTTAGCATATGAGTATTATGTCCCTTTAAGTAGATGAAAACATGTAAAAGCATATTTGTGCAATATTCATATTTAATAAAGTGTTATACTGTTTATTTACTGTAAATATTTCACATTCAAATGTTCTGCACATAGCAGAATATGTTCTATGTATTTATTAATATATATTCCTATATATCTCTTTATATATCCATAGCTATATATAATCATGTGTGTGTGTATATATATATATATATATATATATATATATATATATATATATATATATATATATTTATTGTACTAAAAACATCATATATATGTAGAAATATGTATTTATGAATAAATAGAACATAATCTGCTATGTGAAGAACATTGGAATGTGAATATGCGATCATTTTTTCTCACAAGTTGTTTTTTCCCCTATTTTTGCTCTATTGACTTCTATGGGGGAATACTAATTGTGTGCAATATCCTAAGTTTGGCTGTTTTTACGCGTCGGGTTAGCGTGTGAGTGAAAACAGTTTACTTTCAACTTGTAATACCCGACACATGCAAAAATCAACTTTCTAGTGAAGTTAACACTCAAGCAGGAGCGTTAAATACTGCTCCACTTGTAATCTGGCCCAAGACACTCATGTTGTTACCATAAGGACTTTATACGCACACATTCTGAGGAACTTACTTTTACTTAGCATGTGCAAGAGTTCACAGCATGGGCACCATTTATCAAACTGTGGTGGTACAGGCTCTCCTGAGCAAGGCTACAGTCAATAGTTAAAGAGATACTAAAGTCAGAATTAAACTCTTACAATTAAGATAGCACATGGAGTTTTAAACAACTTACCAATGTACTTTTAATATCTTATTTGCTTCATTTTGTTGGCATCCTTTGTTTAAAAGAATACCTAGGTAGACTTTGGAGCAGCAATGTACTACTTTGAGCTAGCTGGGAACTAGCGTCTTATCATTGACTCACCAGATTTGTTCAGCTAGTTCCCAGTAAGGCATTGCTGCTCCTTCAACAAAGGACACTACGAGAATAAAGCAAATTTGATAACAGAATTCACTTAGGCCTAGATTTAGAGTTGGGCGATAGCCGTGAAAACCAGCGTTAGAGGCTCCTAACGCTGGTTTTTACCGCCCACTGGTATTTGGAGTCAGTCAGGAAAGGGTCTAACGCTCACTTTGCAGCCGCTTCTTTTCCATACCGCAGATCCCCCTACGCCATTTGCGTATCCTATCTTTTCAATGGGATCTTTCTAACGCCGGTATTTAGAGTCTTGGCTGAAGTGAGCGTTAGAAATCTAACGACAAAACTCCAGCCGCAGAAAAAAGTCAGTAGTTAAGAGCTTTCTGGGCTAACGCCGGTTTACTACTGTGCTCTAAAGTACACTAACACCCATAAACTACCTATGTACCCCTAAACCGAGGCCCCCCACACCGCCGCCACTCTATTAAATTTTTTTAACCCCTAATCTGCCGCTCCGTACACCGCCGCCACCTACATTATCCCTATGTACCCCTAATCTGCTGCCCCTAATACTGCCGACACCTACATAATATTTATTAACCCCTAATCAGCCGCCCCCAACGTCGCCGCGACCTACCTACACTTATTAACCCCTAATCTGCCGACCGAACTGCACCGCTACTATAATAAATGTATTAACCCCTAATCCGCCTCACTCCCGCCTCAATAACCCTATAATAAATAGTATTAACCCCTAATCTGCCCTCCCTAACATCGCCGACACCTAACTTCAAACATTAACCCCTAATCTGCCGACCGGAGCTCACCGCTATTCTAATAAATAATTTAACCCCTAAAGCTAAGTCTAACCCTAACACTAACACCCCCCTAAGTTAAATATAATTTTTATCTAACGAAATAAATAAACTCTTATTAAATAAATTAATCCTATTTAAAACTAAATACTTACCTGTAAAATAAACCCTAATATAGCTACAATATAAATTATCCAATCAGCCAATCAGATTGAGCTCACATTCTATTGGCTGATCGGAACAGCTAATAGAATGCGATCTCAATCTGATTGGCTGATTGGATCAGCCAATCGGATTGAACTTGATTCTGATTGGCTGATTCCATCAGCCAATCAGAATTTTCCTACCTTAATTCCGATTGGCTGATAGAATCCTATTAGCCAATCGGAATTCGAGGGACGCCATCTTGGATGACGTCCCTTAAAGGAACCTTCATTCTTCAGTTGGACGCCGGAAGAAGAAGATTGATCCGCGCTGGAGGTCTTCAAGATGGAGCCGTTCCTCATCGGATGAAGATAGAAGATGCCGCTTGGATCAAGATGGTTGCTGGTCCGGATCTCCTCTTCTTCCCGGATAGGATGAAGACTTTGGAGCCTCTTCTGGACCTCTTCAGCCGCCACTTGATAGAAGATTTCAGCCGGATTATGGATCGCCAGCCCCCGCTTGGGCTTGGATGAAGATTTCGGAGCTTGGAGTGATCGGTGAACCTGGCATGGTGAAGATAAGGTAGGAAGATCTTCATGGGCTTAGTGTTAGGTTTATTTAAGGGGGGTTTGGGTTAGATTAGGGGTATGTGGCTGGTGGGTTGTAATGTTGGGGGGGGGTATTGTATGTTTTTTTTTACAGGCAAAAGAGCTGAATTATTTGGGGCATGCTTCGCAAATGGCCCTTTTCAGGGGTGGTAAGGTAAAAGAGCTTTGAACTTTTTTAATTTAGAATAGGGTAGGGCATTTTTTTATTTTGGGGGTCTTCGTTATTTTATTAGGGGGCTTAGAGTAGGTGTTATTAGTTTAAAATTGTTGTAATATTTTTCTATTTTTTGTAACTTAGTTCTTTTTTATTTTTTGTACTTTAGTTAGTTTATTTAATTGTAGTTATTTGTAGGTATTGTATTTAATTAATTTATTGATAGTGTAGTGTTAGGTTTAATTGTAACTTAGGTTAGGATTTATTTTACAGGTAATTTTGTAATTATTTTAACTATTTTAGCTATTGTACCTGGTTAAAATAATTACAAAGTTGCCTGTAAAATAAATATTAATCCTAAAATAGCTACAATATAATTATAATTTATATTGTAGCTATATTAGGATTTATTTTACAGGTAAGTATTTAGCTTTAAATAGGATTAATTTATATAATAAAAGTTAATTTATTTCGTTAGATTTAAATTATATTTAACTTAGGGGGGTGTTAGTGTTAGGGTTAGACTTAGCTTTAGGGGTTAATCCATTTATTAGAGTACCGGCGAGATCCGGTCGGCAGATTAGGGGTTAATTATTGTAGGTAGGTGGAGGCGACATTGTGGGGGGCAGATTAGGGGTTAATAAATATAATATAGGGGTCGGCAGTGTTAGGGGCAGCAGATTAGGGGTACATAGGTATAATGTAGGTAGCGGCGGTGTACGGAGCGGCAGATTAGGGGTTAAAAAAATATGCAGGTGTCAGCAATAGCGGGGGCGGCAGAATAGGGGTTAATAAGTGTAAGGTTAGGGGTGTTTAGACTCGGGGTACATGTTAGAGTGTTAGGTGCAGACATAGGAAGTGTTTCCCCATAGAAAACAATGGGGCTGCGTTAGGAGCTGAACGCTGCTTTTTTGCAGGTGTTAGGTTTCTTTTCAGCTCAAATGGCCCCATTGTTTTCTATGGGGAAATCGTGCACAAGCACGTTTTTTAAGCTGGCCGCGTCCGTAAGCAACGCTGGTATCTAGAGTTGCAGTGGCGGTAAATATGCTCTACGCTCCCTTTTTTGGAGCCTAACGCAGCCATTCTGTGAACTCTAAATACCAGCGGTATTTAAAAGGTGCGGGGGAAAAAAAGCAAGCGTAGCTAATGCACCCCTTTGGCCGCAGAACTCTAAATCTAGCCGTTTGAAAGGTGTTATATGTTCTATCTGAATCGTGAAAGAAAATGTTTGGTTTTCATATCCCTTTAAGAAATAGCGGTGTTAAATCTTAATCTTCATGAAAATATGAAAAAGGGCAAATTTTTCAATGTATCTCTTTTTATCTTGCAATAAAAAAAAATCCCACGAAATTGAGAGTTTTTTTTTACAAAACGGTTATTTAACTTTTTGAATCAAACAGAAACATTTTCAGAAATTCTATTAATTGAAGTAAAAAAGATTTATTTCACTTCAAACATCAAAAGAGGAATTTCTATCTAGATACAGACACAGACATACGCGTATTGCACTCTCGCAGGGAGTTCTATAGTATAGCGAGAGTAATATAGCAAAGACACATGGGTTAGATCAAAAGCACAAGACTGCAGATTTATTTTCACCTCAGTTTCAGTGTTGAGGAATATATATGAAATCTATAACAGATGTTATAGAAATTTGCCTTCAGAGCTCAATCACACTAGAACTAATATTTTATTCTTTGTATTCCTCTTTTCTCTAAATGTGTAAGACAGTGCCAAACAAATCTAATTATGTATAGAAAAATTAAACTCTCTCTCTAAAACACAAAAAATATCTTTCATTATTCAGACAGAGCATACAATTTTAAACAGCTTTCAAAATGTACTTATATGATCAATTTTGCTTTGTTTTCTTGTTATCCTTTAGGAAGGTAAGCTCTGGCCTCGATCCGATATACAGCGTCGCCCGCAGAAGCCGGCGATGCCAAAATTTGCGCGGGTTTGGTATCCTATATACGCCTTAACCTAGAAGTTACGCTCGTATATTTCTGCCTTCGCCCGTAGTTTTTTTGGGCCATAGACAGGTATACCAAATCCGCGCAGTTTGGTATCCAATATACAGCGTAAGGACTTACGTGGCGAAAATGGAGAAATCTTACTCCATTTTCACCTTGCTACAAAATGCAGCCGTAGTAAGCCTTACGCTGTCTATTGGAGCCCCGTAACTCCCTAAACTACCTGCCAAATAAAACCTAACACCTAACGCATGCGCAATGTCTATCTACCTGTCAACCGCGATCTGCTAAATAAAACCTAACACCTAATGCATGCGCAATGTCTATCTACCTGTCAACCGCGATCCCTAATAAAGTATTTAACCCCTAAACCGCTGCTCCTGGACCCCGCCGCCAGCTACATTAAAAGTATAACCCCCTAATGTGATCCCCCTACACCGTCGCCAGCTACATTACATACCCACTAATGTGAGCTCCTACCCCACCGCCAGCTACATTAAACTAGCCCCTAATGTGAGCCCCTTACACCGCCGTCAGCTACATTAAACTACCCCCTAATGTGAGCTCCTACCCCGCCACCAGCTATATTAAATTAATTAACCCCTAATCTAATCCCCCTACACCGCCGCCAGCTATATTAAATTAATTAACCCCTTATCTAATCCCCTACACCGCCGCCAGCTATATTAAATTAATTAACCCCTAATCTAATCCCCCTACACCGCCGCCAGCTATATTAAATTAATTTACCCCTAATTTAATCCCCTACACCGCCGCCAGCTATATTAAATACATTAACCCCTAATCTAATCCCCCTAAAGTAATCACCTCTATTACCAGCCCTTAAAAGGGCCTTTTGCGTGACATTTCCCCAAAGTAACAGCTCTTTTACCAGCCTTTAAAAGGGCTTTTTGCAGGGCATTGTCACAAAGTAAACAGCTCTTTTGCCTCTAATCTAAATCCCCTTACACAGCCGCCACCTATAATAAATGTATTACCCCTTAATCTAATCCCCCTACACCACCGCCACCTATATTAAATGTATTAACCCCTAATCTAATCCCCCTACACCGCTGCTAGCTATATTAAATGTATTAACACCTAATCTAATCCCCCTACACCGCCGCCACCTATATTAAATACATTAACCCCTTATCTAATCCCCCTACACCGCCGCCACCTATATTAAATTTATTATCCACTAATCTAATCCCCCTACACCGCCGCCACCTATATTAACTATATTAACCCTAATTATATTAGGGTTAATATAGTTAATATAGTTATTATATTATATATATTAACTATATTAACCCTAATTATATTAGGGTTAATATAGTTAATATCGTTATTATATTATATATATATTAAGTATAATAACCCTATCTAACTCTAACATCCCTAACTAAATTCTTATTAAAATAAATCTAATTAATATTAATATTATTAATTAAAATATTCCTATTTAATTCTAAATACTTACCTATAAAATAAACCCTAAGATAGCTACAATGTAATTAATAATTACATTGTAGCTATTTTAGGGTTTATATTTATTTTACAGGTAACTTGGTATTTATTTTAACTAGGTACAATAGCTATTAAATAGTTAATAACTATTTAATAGCTACTTAGTTAAAATAATTACCAATTTACCTGTAAAATAAATCCTAACCTAATTAACAAATACACCTACACTATCAATAAATTAAATAAACTACAAATATCTAAACTAAACTACAATTAAATACACTAAACTAAATTACAAACCCCCCCCCCCACTAAATTACAAAAAATAAAAAAAGATTACAAGAATTTTAAGCTAATTACACCTATTCTAAGCCCCCTAATAAAATAACAAAGCCCCCCAAAATAAAAAAAATTCCCCACCCTAATCTAAATTACAAAAGTTTACAGCTCTATTACCTGTGGGGCATGCCCCAAAGAATTCAGCTCTTTTGCCTGTAAAAATCAACAACACCCCCCCCATTACAACCCACCACCCACATACCCCTATTCTAACCCACCCAATCCCCCCTTAAAAAAACCTAATAGCCAATAGAATTACAGTTGCTCTTATTCTATTGGCTATTCAAATCAGCCAATAGAATTAAAGTAGCTCGCATCCGATTGGCTGATTTGAATTTGAAGGCTCAAATCAGCCAATAGGAATTCAAGGGACGCCATTTTTAATCGCGTACCTTGAATTCCTATTCAGTGTACGGCGGCGATCGTATGAAGAGGATCCTCCATGTTCCGGCTCCGGTCTTCAGTTCCAGAGGTCTTCAGTTCCAGCGTCGCCGATCTTCAGTTCCAGCATCGCCGGTCTTCAGTTCCAGATGGACGGTCTTCAGCTCCGTGGTCATCGGTCTTCAACTCCTCCACGCCGGCTGGATCCTGGAAGAAGAAGAGGTCGCCGCCTGGAAGAAGACATCTCCGCCTGGAACAGGACCTTCACCGCCGGTCTTCAGGACAGGTAAGGAGCACTTGGGGGTTAGACTTAGGTTTTTTTAAGGGGGGATTGGGTGGGTTAGAATAGGGGTATGTTGGTGGTGGGTTGTAATGGGGGGGTGTTGTTATTTTTTACAGGCAAAAGAGCTGAATTCTTTGGGGCATGCCCCACAAAAGGCCCTTTTAAGGGCTGGAATAGAGCTGTTAACTTTTGTAATTTAGATTAGGGTAGGGATTTTTTTTTATTTTGGGGGGCTTTATTATTTTATTAGGGGGCTTAGAATAGGTGTAATTAGCTTAAAATTCTTGTAATCTTTTTTTTTATTTTTTGTAATTTAGTGTTTGTTTTTGTAATTTAGTTTAGTGTATTTAATTGTAGTTTAGTTTAGATATTTGTAGTTTATTTAATTTATTGATAGTGTAGGTGTATTTGTAACTTAGGTTAGGATTTATTTGACAGGTAAATTGGTAATTATTTTAACTAGGTAGCTATTAAATAGTTATTAACTATTTAATAGCTATTGTACCTAGTTAAAATAAATACCAAGTTACCTGTAAAATAAATATAAACCCTAAAATAGCTACAATGTAATTATTAATTACATTGTAGCTATCTTAGGGTTTATTTTATAGGTAAGTATTTAGATTTAAATAGGAATATTTTAATTAATAATATTAATATTAATTAGATTTATTTTAATAAGAATTTAGTTAGGGATGTTAGAGTTAGATAGGGTTATTATACTTAATATATATATAATATAATAACGATATTAACTATATTAACCCTAATATAATTATGGTTAATATAGTTAATATATATAATATAATAACTATTTTAACTATATTAGCCCTAATATAATTAGGGTTAATATAGTTAATATAAGTGGCGGCGGTGTAGGGGGATTAGATTAGGGGTTAATCTATTTAATATAGGTGGCGGCGGTGTAGGGGGATTATATTAGGGGTTAATCTATTTAATATAGGTGGCGGCGGTGTAGGGGGATTAGATTAGGGGTTAATTAATTTAATATAGCTGGCGGCGGTGTAGGGGGATTAAATTAGGGGTTAATTAATTTTCTATAGCTGGCGGCGGTGTAGGGGGATTAAATTAGGGGTTAATAATTTTAATATAGCTGGCGGCAGGGTAGGAGCTCACATTAGGGGGTAGGTAATATAGATGGCGGTGGTGTAAGGGGCTCACATTAGGGGGTAGGTAATATATATGGCGGTGGTGTAAGGGGCTCACATTAGGGGGTAGGTAATATAGATGGCTGCGGTATAGGAGCTCACATTAGGGGGTAATATAGATAAAATAGGTAGCGGCAGTGTAGGGGGCTCACATTAGGGGGTAATATAGATAATGTAGGTGGCCGCGGGGTCCGGGAGCGGCGGTTTAGGGGTTAATAACTTTATTAGGTGCGGCGGGGTTCCGGGAGCGGCGGTTTAGGGATTAATACATTTATTATTATTAGGAGAGTGAGGGGGGATAGCGGATAGAGGGGTATACGTGTCGGGCTATGTTTTGGAGGCGTGTTAGACAGTACGGGTGATTTAATAACTTAGTCAGGTTTTTTTATGCGGCAGCAGTTTCTAAAGTGCCGTAAGTCACTGGCGACTCCAGAAATTTGTACTTACGCAGATTTCTGGACATCGCTGGTTTGTGAGACTTACGGCACTTTAGCCTCTGACGGCGCCGTATATGGGATAGCTCGAGTTGCGAGCTGAAACTACGGGCGGCGCAGATTTCCACCTGCGCCGTATATTGGATCGCGCCCCAGGAGGGGGCATGTATCAACAGTATAATATGGCAGCAGTTTTGTAACAATGTTATACATTAGCAAGAGAACTACATGGCAGCACTATTGCCTGTCATGTAGTGCCCCAGGCATGTGCACGCTAACTATCTAGATATCTCATCAACAAATAATAACAAGAGAATGAGGCAAATGTGAAAAAAGAAATAAATTGGAAATGTGTAAAATTGTATTCTCTATCTGAAACATGAAGTTAACATTTTGGGTTTCATGTACCTTTAAAGGGACAGTCAACTCAAAAAAATGTTATTGTTTAAAATGATAAAGGGATTATCTATTACCCATTCCCCAGTATGGCACAGAAAACCTGGTTATATTAATATACTTTTTACCTCCATGATTACCTTATATCTAATAATTTTCTGACAGCCCCCTAATCACATGACTTTTTATTTATCTATTGACTTGCATTCAAACCAATTAGTACAGTGTCATCCACAACCCACGGGCGTGAGCACAATGTTATCTATATGGCTCACATGAACTAGCCGTCCCCTGTTGTGAAATGCAAATGAAAAAGCATGTGATAAGAGGCTGTCTTTTGTGGCTTAGACATAGGCAGACATTTAGAGGTTTAAAGGTTATAAATTATATTAATATAACAATGCTGGTTGTGCAAAGCTGGGGAACGGGTCGTAAAGGCTCTATCTATCTTTTTATACAATAATCATTTTTGTGTTGACTGTCACTATAATCAAATAGGGGGTACCTATACCTTTAAATGTCCCAAATAAAGATCAAAGAAGGTGTCTTATCTGGGTGCAACCAAGAACAACTAGCTTTAAAAAAAGTAAAGAAAGTGCTAGTAAAGGTATAATTACTCACTAAAGCAACAGTAAAACACAATCAAGAATAAAATAAATATATGTTTTACTCCAAGTAGCAATCAAAAAGCAGACGGCTAGATTTGGAGTTTTGTCGGTAACGACCCGAAAAACTAACGCCGGCTTTTTTCTGGCCGCACCATAAAAATAACTCTGGTATTGAGAGTCCACATAAAGGCTGCGTTAGGCTCCAAAAAAGGAGCGTAGAGCATATTTAACGCAGCTTCAACTCTCAATACCAGAGTTGCTTACGGACGCGGCCAGCCTCAAAAACGTGCTCGTGCACGATTCCCCCATAGGAAACAATGGGGCTGTTTGAGCTGAAAAAAAACCTAACACCTGCAAAAAAGCCGCGTTCAGCTCCTAACGCAGCCCCATTGTTTGCTATGGGGAAACACTTCCTACGTCTGCACCTAACACTCTAACATGTACCCCGAGTCTAAACACCCCTAACCTTACACTTATTAACCCCTAATCTGCCGCCCCCGCTATCGCTGACACCTGCATTTTATTTTTAACCCCTAATCTGTCGCTCCGTAAACTGCCGCTACTTACATTATCCCTATGTACCCCTAATCTGCTGCCCCTAACACCGCCGACCCCTATATTATATTTATTAACCCCTAATCTGCCCCCCTCAACGTCGCCTCCACCTGCCTACACTTATTAACCCCTAATCTGCCGAGCGGACCGCACTGCTATTATAATAAAGTTATTAACCCCTAATCCGCCTCACTAACTCTATAATAAATAGTATTAACCCCTAATCTGCCCTCCCTAACATCGCCGACACCTAACTTCAATTATTAACCCCTAATCTGCCGACCGGAGCTCACCGCTATTCTAATAAATGGATTAACCCCTAAAGCTAAGTCTAACCCTAACACTAACACCCCCCTAAGTTAAATATAATTTTAATCTAACGAAATTAATTAACTCTTATTAAATAAATTATTCCTATTTAAAGATAAATACTTACCTGTAAAATAAATCCTAATATAGCTACAATATAAATTATAATTATATTATAGCTATTTTAGGATTAATATTTATTTTACAGGTAACTTTGTATTTATTTTAACCAGGTACAATAGCTATTAAATAGTTAAGAACTATTTAATAGCTAAAATAGTTAAAATAATTACAAAATTACCTGTAAAATAAATACTAACCTAAGTTACAATTAAACCTAACACTACACTATCAATAAATTAATTAAATAAACTACCTACAAATAAATACAATTAAATAAACTAGCTAAAGTACAAAAAATAAAAAAGAACTAAGTTACAAAAAATAAAAAAATATTTACAAACATAAGAAAAATATTACAACAATCTTAAACTAATTACACCTACTCTAAGCCCCCTAATAAAACAACAAAGCCCCCCAAAATAAAAAATGCCCTACCCTATTCTAAATTACTAAAGTTAAAAGCTCTTTTACCTTACCAGCCCTGAACAGGGCCCTTTGCGGGGCATGCCCCAAGAAGTTCAGCTCTTTTGCCTGTAAAAAAAAACATACAATACCCCCCCCAACATTACAACCCACCACCCACATACCCCTAATCTAACCCAAACCCCCCTTAAATAAACCTAACACTAAGCCCCTGAAGATCATCCTACCTTGTCTTCACCTCACCAGGTATCACCGATCCGTCCTGGCTCCAAAATCTTCATCCAACCCAAGCGGGGGTTGGCGATCCATCATCCGGTGGCTGAAGAGGTCCAGAAGAGGCTCCAAAGTCTTCATCCTATCCGGGAAGAAGAGGCGATCCGGACCGGCAACCATCTTGATCCAAGCGGCATCTTCTATCTTCATCCGATGACGACCGGCTCCATCCTGAAGACCTCCACCGCGGACCCATCTTCTTCCGGCGACGTCCAACTGAAGAATGACGGTTCCTTTAAGGGACGTCATCCAAGATGGCGTCCCTCGAATTCCGATTGGCTGATAGGATTCTATCAGCCAATCGGAATTAAGGTAGGAATATTCTGATTGGCTGATGGAATCAGCCAATCAGAATCAAGTTCAATCCGATTGGCTGATCCAATCAGCCAATCAGATTGAGCTCGCATTCTATTGGCTGTTCCGATCAGCCAATGTAATTAATTAGCTATTGTACCTGGTTAAAATAATTACAAAGTTGCCTGTCAAATAAATATAAATCCTAAAATAGCTATAATATAATTATAATTTATATTGTAGCTATATTAGGATTTATTTTGCAGGTAAGTATTTAGCTTTAAATAGGAATAATTTATTTAATAAGAGATAATTAATTTCATTAGATGTAAATTATATTTAACTTAGGGGGGTGTTAGTGTTAGGGTTAGACTTAGCTTTAGGGGTTAATACATTTATTAGAGTAGCGGTGAGCTCCGGTCGGCAGATTAGGGGTTAATAATTGAAGTTAGGTGTCGGCGATGTTAGGGAGGGCAGATTAGGGGTTAATCCTAGAGTTTTATAAACGCTAGGATTTACTATTCAAACAAATAAAGGGGACTTTCATTCATGAAGTATAAGATAAGTATAAGATACTTCATGTAGAAAGCTCCTTTATTTGTTCCAATCGATCGCCGCTCTTAGCTCCTACAGAAGTGCACGGCTAAAAATAATTTTGGTTAAGAGGTGATGTTTTCACCTCTTAGCCAATAGCAGTACGGAAAATCCGTCTCCCATGGGCGCCAAGCCGGATTTACTGCATGGCTATTAGCTAAGAGGTGAAAATGTCACCTCTTAGCCAAAAAATTCTTTAGCCGTGCTCTTCTGTAGGAGCTAAAAACAGCGATCGATTGAATCAAATAAAGGAGCTTTCTACATGAAGTATCTTTTACTTATCTTATACTTCATGAATGAAAGTCCCCTTTATTTGTTTGAATAGTAAATCCTAGCGTTTATAAAACTCTAGGATTTACTTTCACTTTAACAAACTAATACATCTACATATTATTCAAAGCTAATCTTTGCTTTGAATACCCCATCACATCTATAATTTACTGTTTAAAATCCCTTTAAATAGCAGAAAACATGGTCACAGACTCCTCCTATAGTTTATAATTAAATGGATAGGTGAGTCAAAGTTAAACTTTCAAGATTCAGATAGAGAATGCAATTTTAAACACCTTTCCTATTTACTTTTATCATACAATTTGCTTTGTTCTCTTGGTTCTCTTTGTTAAAAGTTAAACCTAGGTAGGCTCATATGCTAATTTTCAAGCCCTTGAAGGCCGCCTCTTATCACAGTGCAGTTTGACAGTTTTTCACAAGTAGACAGCGCTAGATCATGTGTGCCAAATAGCTAACATTGTGCTCACCCCCATGGAGTTATTTATGAGTCAGCACTGATTAGTTAAAATGCAAGTCTGTAAAAAAAACTGAGAAAAGAGGGCAGTCTGCAGAGACTTAGATACTAGGGGGCCGATTTACCATTGCCCATATCGGCCCCAATGCATCTGTTTCCCTGCGAGCCTTCAGGGTTGCCGGAAACAGGAGTTAAGAGGCAGCGGTCTAAAGACCGCTGCTCCTTAACTCATACGCCTCCTCTGAGGCGGCGGACATCAATCTGCCCGATCGTGTACGATCTAGTTGATTGACATTAGGGATGGGCGAATGTTTCGCAACATTCGAAAAACGGCACGAATTTTAACACATTCGTTCGTTCGAATCGAATTTCGAATGTTTACATAACATTCTAACATTCGATTTTCGAATATTCGGTTTCGAATTTTACGATTACATTCGAAAATATTCGAATTCGAAAAATTCGAATTTAGATTGTAATAGTATTTCTAATGCTTTTTCTTTAAATGTAATATTCGAATTATGCAATATTCGAATTCGAAAAATTCGAATTTAGATTGTAATAGTATTTCTAATGCTTTTTCTTTAAATGTAATATTCGAATTATGCAATACGTGTATTCGAATTCGAAAAATTCGAATTTAGATTGTAATAGTATTTCTAATGCTTTTTCTTTAAATGTAATATTCGAATTATGCAATACGTGTATTCGAATTCGAAAAATTCGAATTTAGATTGTAATAGTATTTCTAAAGCTTTTTCTTTAAATGTAATATTCGAATTATGCAATACGTGTATTCGAATTCGAAAAATTCGAATTTAGATTGTAATAGTATTTCTAATGCTTTTTCTTTAAATGTAATATTCGAATTATGCAATATACGAATTCGAAAAATTCGAATTTAGATTGTAATAGTATTTCTAATGCTTTTTCTTTAAATGTAATATTCGAATTATGCAATACGTGTATTCGAATTCGAAAAATTCGAATTTAGATTGTAATAGTATTTCTAATGTTTTTCTTTAAATGTAATATTCAAATTATGCAATATTCGAATTCGAAAAATTCGAATTTAGATTGTAATAGTATTTCTAATGCTTTTTCTTTAAATGTAATATTCGAATTATGCAATACGTGTATTCGAATTCGAAAAATTCGAATTTAGATTGTAATAGTATTTCTAATGCTTTTTCTTTAAATGTAATATTTGAATTATGCAATACGTGTATTCGAATTCGAAAAATTCGAATTTAGATTGTAATAGTATTTCTAATGTTTTTCTTTAAATGTAATATTCAAATTATGCAATATTCGAATTCGAAAAATTCGAATTTAGATTGTAATAGTATTTCTAATGCTTTTTCTTTAAATGTAATATTCGAATTATGCAATACGTGTATTCGAATTCGAAAAATTCGAATTTAGATTGTAATAGTATTTCTAATGCTTTTTCTTTAAATGTAATATTCGAATTATTCAATACGTGTATTCGAATTCAAAAAATTCGAATTTAGATTGTAATAGTATTTCTAATGCTTTTTCTTTAAATGTAATATTCGAATTATGCAATATTCGAAAAAAAAAAAAATCGAATTTAGATTGTAATAGTATTTCTAATGCTTTTAAATGTAATATTCGAATTATGCAATATTCGAATTCGAAAAATTCGAATTTATATTCGAATTCGAAAAATTCGAATTTATATTCGAATTCGAAAAATTCGAATTTATATTCGAATTCGAAAAATTCGAATTTATATTCGAATTCGAAAAATTCGAATTTATATTCGAATTCGAAAAATTCGAATTTCGAATGTAGACATTCAATATAATTATAAACATTCGAATTCGAAAGTGACATTCGAAAACTGTAAATAACATTCGATTTTCGAATTTTTAAGAATATTCGTTCTTATGGACATTCAAATTTAGAATTCGAATTTCGGTAATAACATTCGTTCTACATTCGAAATTCGAAAATTTGCACATTCGCCCATCCCTAATTGACATACCCTGCTTGTGGCTGATTGGCTGCGAATCTGTAGGGGGCGTCATTGCACAAGCAGTTCACCAGAACTGCTTGTGCAATGTTAAATGCCGACATTTTATGCTGTTGGCATTCAGCGATGTCTGGCGGACATGATCCGCTACAGTGGATCATGTACGCCAGACATTGATAAATCAGCCCCTAGGTAATCACAGAGGTTAAAGTGTATTATTATAACTGTGTTGGTTATGGAAAACTGGGAATGGGTAATAAAGGGATTATCTATTTTATTAAATAATAAACATTTTCAAGTTGACTATCCCTAAATAAGTTGTATCATTCAGGACATAGAACATAAAACATTAAGTAAAATTTGTTACAAGGCCACCTAGGAGTATATATAAATAAATATAAGAAAAAATATCAAGTCTCATTTTATTTCTGTTAGTTTAAGACTTTCTACTGAATTCAAAATACTAAGATCCATTTATAACAAATTGAATTGATTAAGATTCTATTACTTTGCATTCAAAGTCAAAACAAAATAATCTTTCAAAATCTCTTTTTTGGATGAACTTTAAAAGGAACATAAACTCAAAATGGAATGTCATGAGAAATGTTTCATTATGTTTACTAAAATATTTTGCATTATTTTTCGATTACAAATTTGGGAGATTTACAAGGGAGATACTGATTTTGTGTTATTTTCAAGAGGTAAAGATTTCAGGTCGGAGGGCTTCTTTACAGCAAAAGCATTTTGGGATTGTGATCACTGAAAAACACACTGACAATACCTGCTAAAATTCAGAAATTCCTATCTGTCAAAAACCAAGTACAAGATTGTGATTAAAGGGACAGTTCCCCCAAAATAATTCTCCCCTTTAAATTGTTCCCAATGATCCATTTTACCTGCTGGAGTGTATTAAATTGTTTACAAGTAGCTCTTTTACCCCTATTTTGGCATTTGAAATATCTGATTTAGCCTGTGGTATGCACACCTATACTGAAGGTTTCTATACTGGAATCTCAACTATTGAATAGCCTAAGTAAACACAGCCAGCATAATAAATTACACTCCCAGTGGGGTGCAGGATAGTTAAAGGGACAGTCAAGTAAAAAAAAATCTTTCATGATTTAAATAGGGCATGTCATTTTAAACCACTTTCCAATTTACTTTTATTACCAATTTTGCTTTGTTCTCTTGGTATTCTTAGTTAAAAGCTAAATCTAGGAGGTTCATATGCTAATTTCTTAGACCTTGAAGGCTACCTCTAATCTGAAAGCATTTTGATAGTTTTTCACCACTAGAGGACATTAGTTCATGTGTTTCATATAGATAACATTGAGCTCAGGCACGTGAAACTCCTAGGAGCAAGGACTGATTGGCTAAAAATGCAAGTCTGTCAAAAGAACTGAAATAAAGGGGCAGTTTGCAGAGCCATAGATACAAGGTAATCACAGAGGTAAAAAGTATATTATTATAACTGTGTTGGTTATGCAAAATTGTGGAATGGGTAATAAAGGGATTATCTACCTTTTTAAACAACAAAAAATCTGGTGTTTACTGTCCCTTTAAGTAATTAAATGATAATTTTCCATTGTTCTCTCTATGTATTGATTTTTTTCCAGACAAATATAAGATAAGGAAGCAAGTGTGTGTACACAAAGTGATAACATAATGAGATCCGATATTACCTGCAAGCTCAACCAATTGTAATAGGCTGTGGTTTAAAAGCACAAAACCAGCTACTTCATATACACAAATAAACCCGAAAATGCAATTTCTTATACATTTTGTACTCTGCAGCTGGTATAACAAGTTATTGAAAATACATTCATATAAACACAATTTTACAGTGTACTGGTCCCTTTAACTTCATTATTATATACAAGCTATATACTTTACTATATTATAGTGTTTTCTTTATGCACTTAATCTGCCTTCTCAGATCAACTCTATATCAAAATATAATTAGTTACATAAACCAATGCATTTATATATTATATATGTATAAACAAATTAATTCTCTGATGTTAAAATAATGATATTTTAGCCCAGTGGTTTTTTTATGGCATTTCTTGAAACACAAATTAAATTAGTTCCACACAGACTGTAAGCTGCAAGGCAAGCACAGGTTGCTCGGCATGGCTACCCTCTTCTGTGCCGAGTTTGGATATGAATGACCTTCTGTAAACTCTGTTATTACACCTGCAGTGATTTAACCACAGGATCTGCTGGGGGAGCTACAGTGGGGCAAAGAAGTATTTAGTCAGCCACCAATTGTGCAAGTTCTCCCACTTAAGAAGATGAGAGAGGCCTGTTATTTGCATCATAGGTATACCTCAACTATGAGAGACAAAATGTGGAAACAAATCCAGACAATCACATTGTCTGATTTGGAAATAATTTATTTGCATATTATGGTGGAAAATAAGTATTTGGTCACCTACAAACAAGCAAGATTTCTGTCTCTCACAGACCTGTATCTTCTTCTTTAAGAGGCTCCTCTGTCTTCCACTCATTACCTGTATTAATGGCACCTGTTTGAACTTGTTATCAGTATAAAAGACACATGTCCACAACCTCAAACAGTCACACTCCAAACTCCACTATGGTGAAGACAAAAAAGAGCTGTCGAAGGACACCAGAAACAAAATTGTGGACCTGCACCAGGCTGGGAAGACTGAATCTGCAATAGGCAAGCAGCTTGGTGTGAAGAAATCAACTGTGGGAGCAATAATTAGAAAATGGAAGACATACAAGACCACTGATAATCTCCCTCGATCTGGGGCTCCACGCAAGATCTCACCCCGTGGGGTCAAAATGATCACAAGAACGGTGAGCAAACATCCCAGAACCACACGGGGGGACCTAGTGAATGACCTGCAGAGAGCTGGGACCAACGTAACAAAGGCTACCATCAGTAACACACTACACCGCCAGGGTCTCAGATCCTGCAGTGACAGACATGTCCCCCTGCTTAAGCCAGTACATGTCCAGGCCTGTCTGAAGTATTCTAGAGAGCATTTGGATAATCCAGAAGTGGATTGGGAGAATGTCATATGGTCAGATGAAACCAAAAAAGAACTGTTTGGTAGAAACACAACTCGTCGTGTTTAGAGGAGAAAGAATGCTGAGTTGCAACCAAAGAACACCATACCTACTGTGAAGCATGGGGGTGGCAACATCATGCTTTGGGGCTGTTTCTCTGCAAAGGGAACAGGACGACTGATCCGTGTACATGAAAGAATGAATAGGGCCATGTATCGTGAGATTTTGAGTGCAAACCTCCTTCCATCAGCAAGGGCATTGAAGATGAAACGTGGCTGGGTCTTTCAGCATGACAATGATCCCAAACACATCACCTGAGCAACGAAGGAGTGGCTTCGTAAGAAGCATTTCAAGGTCCTGGAGTGGCCTAGCCAGTCTCCAGATCTCAACCCCATAGAAAACCTTTGGAGGGAGTTGAAAGTCTGTGTTGCCCAGCGACAGCCCCAAAACATCACTGCTCTAGAGGAGATCTGCATGCAGGAATGGGACAACATACCAGCAACAGTGTGTGACAACCTTGTGAAGACTTACAGAAAACATTTGACCTCTGTCATTGCCAACAAAGGATATATAACAAAGTATTGAGATGAACTTTTGATATTGACCAAATACTTATTTTCCATCATAATATGCAAATAAATTATTTCCAAATCAGACAATGTGATTGTCTGGATTTATTTCCACATTTTGTCTCTCATAGTTGAGGTATACCTATGATGAAAATTACAGGCCTCTCTCATCTTCTTAAGTGGGAGAACTTGCACAATTGGTGGCTGACTAAATACTTTTTTGCCCCACTGTATTTGGTGACCTTTATATCATTTTGCACTAATTTCCAGGTAAAGTAAATTAAATTGATGGATAAATGGACAGATTAGACAAGACACTAAGGGATAAATTACAAGTGGAGCACAAAATATTGCTTTCGCAAAAGCTATATTTGTGCTCCACTGAGTAATACCAGAGCACGCAAATGTGTGCTGGTATTACAAGCGTTCACTTTACTTGGAAGCATTGCGCTCACAGATGCCTGATCATTACAGACAGTGACACCGTGTGTGTCACCGTTTGTAACAATAATCTGCTGGTGCCACGGTCAGCTCCAAGGGGGAGCATTGGGGGACAATGCCCACCCAAATGGAATGCTGTGCCCCCTCAAAAAATATTCATATGATCATACACTTTAAAAATAATAAATAAAATAATGAATTGTTATGTAATGCTGCATTCTGGGGCAGAGTTAGCTGCCGAACTGTGAGGTCGCATCACGCATCTCCATGTCTTAACCTCTTATTTGGAATTGGAAGTTAATTAGAGACTTTTGAACTTGTCTTTAACCCTATTAATTTTACCTATCGTGAGTTACTCATTTTCTTAAAAAATAGACCATGATAAGAATATGATTGTATCATATAAATATAAGTCTATAAATGGCTACCGGCTTCTATCGGCGCCTCAAAAGTGCACTGTGATCTTAGGCCGGGCCATTTATAGACTTCTATTTATATGATACAATCATATTCTTATAGGTTCACAGTACATAGGTTGTATTAAGTAGCCTGATATCCATTAGTTATTGCGGAACAGGTATAGCTAAATCTAATCTACAAAATTACCAGTACCTGAAAACCTAGTATCTTCACTGATATTGCAAACAAAGGGTTAATTGCATTGGGGGGTTTAGAGTGCATGGCTGTTTAGGGGACATGATTGAGATTTGAGAATGAGTTTAAGGGTTTTGGATCATGGTGATTAAGGGGTGAATTGTTTTTAAGTAGCTATTGCACTGGGGGTCTCAAGTTTAATGGCTCTGTATTAGTGCACTGCATAGGATTTAGACTTCATTATTTTACCTAGTGATTTAGCGCATATTCTCTAAATGTTAATAGTGGGGGATAAGCCAACCAGAAGCTACACTGTCCTGCAGAATATGTAGGTCTGCTCTTATTTTGACTCTCATACATGCTTTGTAAATGCGTGCCCCCTCGTGAAAAAAAATGCCCCCCCATTTCATTCCTTCTGGAGCCGATACTAACTGGTGCCTGTGGAAAGTGTGGGAGAGAAAGTGGGAGGCAGGGGGGTGGTCCAGGGGTAGGGGGGAGGGAGTGGGACGGCACTTCACTGCAGAATTTTTTTTTTTAATGGAGAGGGTAGGGGAGTGGGGGGGGGGTGCCCTAACTAAAAATCACTGGAAGGGGTGGTGGGGGAGTGGTGACGGGACCACTATACTTTAGAATAATAAAGAAATATATAAAAAGGAAAAAGAAATGTATTCATTAGGTACTGGCAGACAGCTCTCAGTACCAAAGATGGTAGCCATTAGTAGGAGGGGGGGTTAGAGAGTTGTTTGGGAGGGATCAGGGAGGTGGGATGGTGTTGGAGGATCAGTAAATTTCAGGGGGGGAAATAATATTTAAAAATAAATAAATAATGTTAGGGAAAATATTTTTTAATTCTGTATATTTTCCTTATGTGTTATAATGAGCTGACATTTGTACTTTTAAAAGTAATGTCCTTTCTTGTCAGTTCAGCTCTTTTGCTGTGCATGCAAAATAAGTCTTTTCAGCTATAGTAACAACACCCAAAGTCTGTATGGACAAGATAAGAAGAAGACCACGAGGTGCTTACATGTGAAGATTCTTGGTCTGTTCATAAACACAGCACATGGGCTATAAAAGAGACACTGTTCTTGTCTGAGGTGGCTTGCCACACTTCCATTACTATGTAAAATGACTTGTTGTCATTTTGTTGTAATCCTGTTTAATTGTACAATTATAACCTTTTAAATTTGGTTCAGTTGTCTTACGTTGATTTTTTTCTTCAACAATTTGGTGCCGAAACCCGGGAGTTTGAAAGCGATTGTGGACGGAGGCAGAACTGGAACTTGAGGACAGGAGACCACAGTCGCCAAAAAGGTGAGAACCTTTGTTTCTCAATTTGCTCTCCTATCCTCTGATTCCTAAACCCTCTGTCCTGTCGTGAGTACAAACTCCCAAGAACCTAAGACAGCTGTTTTTATGTTTTATGTTTTAACATCTTTTTTTATGAATGTGTGAGTGTAAGAGATCCTTTATGGCGTGTGAATGTACTGCTCCAAGACGCCCCTCTGCGGAGAAATCAAGTGGGAGCAGTAGTGTGTTAAGGAAGACGATCCTACCATCCTCAGACACAAATGTTTTCTATTTTCTGGGTTTGTCAAGTAAACTGTTACTAAAATGGTCTGCACAGCAAAGGGACAACAGAAGGTTAAGTGTGGGTAGGTGCAGAATTCCTTACTAGTCTACCTTGGTCTGTCAGTACAAAGTCTCTGGGTACCCCCTGTGCTCGGCCTTTGGACATCGTTGATTAAGTTCAGCTTCAGTCCACTGCTGCTATTGGGCACAGTGCTATTCCCAGAGAACAAGGGCAAATTCTGATCTTTGATCACCTCTTGGCTTTGTTTCTGAAAACCTTGGACACACTGGTTTGAGCTTGCACGCTCCTATACTGAAGGGCGCATCCCTGAGCTGTAGCAGACTTGTCTCATGATAGATAAAACTGTTGATGTAAACACCCTAGCATGGTTTGATTTTGATGATATAAGAGGCCAGATACTTTTGGGTTTGTCTCTCTACTGTTTATTATTTGGGTTTGTTGGAAAATTTGGAGGGATCAGAAGCGGGGATTTTTAGTATGGGATTTTTAGTGTGGGATTTTTAGTGTGGGACTTTCCCTGACAGTCACAGTATTGCTAAGAGTCGAGAGAGAAGGGTAAGAGTCCCCTCCATCATAACTGGGTTATGAGAGACGATCTTAGCAAGGGTGACATGAAGTCATCCTTAAGCAGTGGACGTCCAAAATTTCCTCAATAGCCCACAGGAGGAAATGTATAAAGAATATAGTATGTGGGTCAGCCTAAATGGTGCAAGCTGACTAAGGGACTGGATGTTGGGATTCCCAAAGGGAGAACCATTGAATTATTCCACTGGGAAAATCTCTATAAAAATAACTGTAGAATCCTATCAGAAACAGCCCAATGTATTTGTTACTATAGAAGACAAAGTATGTTTAGAATCCAGTCTCTCTGATGTGTGCTGCAGCTGCTGTTCTGGGTGGGGGCTTCCAACCCCCCTTCCTCTAGCACAGAGCAGGACAATTGTTTGTTGTTGTTTGTTAAACCCTTTTTGTGATTGCTAGAAACTTTTGTTCAACTGAATTAAATGTAAGATTATGTGTGTTTTACACACATGCATATGCAAGTCTTCCATGAAAAGACATAAGCGTGTATGCTATGCTTGGGGGTATTTAGGGGCTTTACATCTCTGCTTGGTATTTAAATGGGTTAACTGAAGTTTTAAAAGGCTAGCACTACTGTGACTTGCACAAGTGACACTGCAATAGCCATACAGTGTCCCTTTGTACATTATGGTCCTAGTGATATCTCTGCAGTAGAATTAATATAAATTAAAATATACACAAGATTCTAGCAGTGAACCTTTAAGAGGTCCGATTTGCTAATTACTTTATTAGTAATTTCACTTTTACTACTCTCAAGTATTTTCACAACTGATAGACCACTAGTACTTACCCCCCTGAAAGTTATTTGGTCACTAATGGTAGCCCTTGCATTTATAAGGTTAGATATTTGGTTGTGGGACTGATGTATGTGGGCACTGGCACTTGGCTGTCTATTGCCATTTGTGACAGCATGCCAAGGCCTTGTAGACTATGTGCCCTAGTCCTGGGGTTTGTGTGCATTTTTCGTAGAGTGTGTAGAATCTGTCAGTTTGTCAGTGAGTATCTTTGTAAGTGTATTTGATAGTAAATACGTGCGTATGAGTGTGGATATTTGTCACAATGTGTATATATATATATATATATATATATATATATATATATATATATATATATATATATATGTGTGTGTATATATATATATATATCCTATTATATAAAAGGCCAAGTGTGTTTGTCCGAAGCTGTCATGCGCAGTAGAGACAGCACAAGGACAAACACACCTGGCCTTTGAGTCCTACTACCTAGCTGATCTGCGGCAGAAGTGGGCATGGCCAGACGTGAGCGGGGGCGTGGCCGGGCGGGAATGGCTTGAAGGGGGCGTGGCCAGGCGTGAAGGGGCATGGCCGGGCGCAAGATAGAGAGGGGAGAGAGAGGAGGGGGAGAGAGAGAGGAGAGGGGGAGAGAGAGAGAGAGAGGGGGGAGAGAGAGAGGAGAGGGGGGAGAGAGGAGAGGGGGGGAGAGAGGAGAGGGGGGAGAGAGGAGAGAGAGAGAGGAGAGGGGGGGAGAGAGAGAGCTCAAAAGAGAGGGGGAGAGAGAGCACAAAAGAGATGGGGGAGAGAGAGCACAAAAGAGATGAGGGAGAGAGAGAACTCAAAAGAGAGGGGGAGAGAGAGCGCAAAAGAGATGGGGAGAGAGAGAGAGAGCAAAGGAGAGGGGGAGAGAGAGCGCAAAAGAGAGGGGGGAGAGAGCGCAAAAGAGAGGGGGAGAGGGAGCGTGCAAAAGAGAGGGGGGGGAGAGAGAGCACGCAAAAGAGAGGGGGGGAGAGAGAGAGCAAAAGAGGGGGAGAGAGAGAGAGCAACAGAGGGGGGAGAGAGAGAGCAACAGAACGGGGAGAGAGAGCAAAAGAGGGGGGAGAGAGAGCAAAAGAGAGGGGAGAGAGAGAGAGAGAGAGAGAGCAAAAGAGGGGGGAGAGAGAGCAAAAGTGGGGGGAGAGCGAGAGCTCAAAAGAGAGGGGGAGAGAGAGAGTGCAAAAGAGAGGGGGAGAGAGAGAGAGCGCAAAAGAGAGGGGGGAGAGAGAGAGCGCAAAAGAGATGGGGGAGAGAGAGAGTGCAAAAGATAGGGGGGAGAGAGAGCACAAAAGAGAGGGGGGGGGAGAGAGGGGGAGAGCGCAAAAGAGATGAGTGAGAGAGAGAGCGCAAAAGAGATGGTGGAGAGAGCGCAAAAGAGAGGGGGAGAGAGAGCGCAAAAGAGAGGGGGGAGAGAGAGAGAGCAAAAGAGAGGGGGAGGGAGAGAGCGCAAGGGGTGGGACCGCTGTACTGCAAAAAATGGCCCGTGTGAACAGGCTTTAGGACTAGAATATATATATATATATATATATATATATATATATATATATGTGTGTGTGTGTGTGTGAAACCCAAATGTTTTTCTAGATAGGTTTGGGAGGAGGAATGCATTACTGGGAGCTAGCTGTTGATTGTAGGCTGCACATAGATGGCCCTTTTCTTTGGTTCACCTGATGTGTTCAGCTGACTCCCAGTGGTGCCTTGCTGATCCTTTAATAAAGAATACCAAGTGAATAATGATAATTTGCTAATAGACATGAAATGGAAAATTGTTTACAACTGCATGCTCTAAGTAATACAAGGAAATTGTTGGGTTTTAGTATTGCTGGGTAAAATTATTAGTGCCCCCCAGTTTTGACTGTAGTATCTTATGTGCCCCTTATCACCTCATGGCAAGATGTATATGCCCCAAGGGGAGGTAACCTTGATGACTAAGGTATGGGAAAAATGCTCACTGCCACATTGGTGTCCAGACTGAATAAAGAAATCCATGATAAATTGGTTTCCGCCCATTCTGATTGGCGAGATAAATCAGTCCCAGCACTAATGAGCTTAGCAAGCTCAATACAAAGGAACATAGAAGAAGTATAGAAAAAGAAAGCATAAAGGGTAATGCCAGTGTGTGGCCCTGGGAAACCCCAATAGAAACAGTTTAAGGGATACATTAGGGGGAACCCAGAAAAGCTAAATGTTATAACTGTGGAGAATTTGACAATGAAGGTCTTAAAAACCCTCCAAAACCAAACAGGTTCCCTAAATCAGAGCAAGTGGAAAAACGCTGGTTGCAAACTGGAAAATGAGGTTTGGAAACATGGGGATGGTAGATTATGTGCACCTACAGTGCTATATCCTGTTTTAGCCAGTTTATCTCATCTCCCTTCCCATGTTTCCAAAGGGGGAATGATTGCAAGTGTTAATAATTTTTGGTTTGTACCAGGTTTCTCACAATTTGCAACTGAATGGTGCAAGAAATGCATGATTTGTGCTAAATACAATCCAGGTAAATTGACAAAGGTGGAGATGAAACACCTTGTAAAACCTGACTACCCATTCCAAAGACTGCAAATAGACTATATTCAGCTGCCCAAATGTGGTGTGTATGAGTATGTTTTGGTGTGTGTAGACATGTTTTCCTCTTGGGTGGAGGCCTGGCCGGTTGCCAAGGCATCAGCATGTGTAACAAAAAAAACAACTAATAACCGAAATTGTGTGCAGATAGGGTTTACCTGAAACAGTAGAATGTGATAGAGGGATCTTCATACTCCTTAACACCCACAATCATCTGGGAAAGTAGAGAGAGACAATGGTATTTTAAAAAATAAAATAGCTAAGATCTGTGAGCAGACAAAACTTACTTGGGTACAAGCCTTACCTTTAGCCCTCTTTGCAGTAAGACACACCCCAAAGGGGAACCATGGCCTTTCGACATTTTTGAAATTTTGTTTGGTAGACCGCCACTATTACATGGGCAGTATTCTTCTCTAACTGATTATGTTGTTCAGCTGCATGAGCAACTGACTAATTTGCATGGAAAAGTTTTCTCTTCATTACCAGATCCAGAACAAATAACTGGAACTCACCACCTGCACCCTGGAGACTGGGTGGTGATAAGAAGATACATGAGGAGACACTTAGAGCCCCGGTTTGACGGCCCATACCAGGTGTTACTGACAACACCCACCTCAGTCAAAGTGGAAGGGAAACCAAACTGGATCCTCTCACTGTAAGAAAGTGAACTTCCAGGCCGGTGATAAAAACCTGTGTCAAAAGGGTGAGACCACTGGGGGCAAAGAGGGTTAACGAACTACCAAAATGCATATACTGTCCTGCTTTTTCTTTGTCCCTTTCTTTGTGTTTTATACCTCTATACACCAGTGAAGGGCGACAAATGGACAAATTCCATCTGGCTTTTACACCAACAAACCGCCAAGCAACTGAATGCCACAGACAGTTGGATATGCTCTCATGTTCCTGCCAATCATAAAGGAATCCCTTTAATAGATGTACCGATATCAATGAATGATTTAAATGTGATAGATTACAGCTCTGATGTTCAAATAGATATAGATCACTCTGTTCATAATGCTATCTCAGATCAAGGTACATACTTAGAACTTGTTGGTATAGTTTCTACACCTACAATGTGTCTAGGGCCAATGTATGTTAATCACATAGCAAATATGAAAGGTCACATATTTAGTTTGCCCAAGGTATATGTGGGGGAAACAGATTGTAGAAATGCTACCTTAACATTTAATATGGAACCTAACGAAGTACCATGTTATACAGTAACTGCAGATTGTAACAGTTTATGTTTTTGTTCAACATTAAAAGCTTTGTGTGCCCCTAGATGTGCCTGTCTTGAACAGACAGACAATGATGAATGCAGCTGTCAAACTCAGTTATATAACAATATGAGATGGTTTCAACTATGGCTGGGAAAGATGGTAAGATTATTCCAATGGTCCTGAAACAAGGTATAAGCGAGAATTATTCTCATCTGCAGATAAAGCCTGGATGTGGTTCCCTGCCTGGACAGGTTGGGGAATTGAGCTAGCAAATAGAATTACCAAATATGCTAGTATCATGGATGGGATTATTAATGAGACTACAAGTTCTATACATGTCCTTAATGAAGAGTTAGCCCAAGTTAGAAAAGTGGCTCTGCAGAATAGGATGGCTCTCGATTACCTACTTGCCATTGAAGGGGGGACATGTAAGATTATTGGTTCAGAATGTTGTACCTGGGTGGAGGATTCCCATGACCCCATAGAAGCACACATGAATAAAGTAAAAGAGTTACAACAAAAATCTAGAGATATAGCTAAGGAGGGATGGAACCCATTCTCATGGATGAGATCCATTGGAACCTGGTTTAACAATATGCTTACAAATCTTTTAAAACCCATAGTGGTAGTGATAGGAATAATTCTAATGTTCCTAATTGTTTGGAAATTGTTAATGATTTGTGTTTCTCGTTACAGCAAAAAAACAAGATGAAGACACTGATTGTTTAGGGTGATGATACAACAGCCACAGAGATGACAGCTGATAACCTAGTTCAGCTACCTGCCTCCCCTGCAGACCCTCCAGTCATTTTAGGAGACAGGTGGAAGATCTCATCTCTGCAAGGGGGTCCCACAATTGCACATCATCAGCTTTGGGCCTACTACAGGATTTGGACCTAGGTCTGTGAAGGGATGCAGTTCTGGCTGCTGTTGTTATCTGTTTAGATAGAGATAGCATATTTTGTGTTTGTGTGTTACCAATAAAGATGTGTGAATGCTTAGAGGAAATGATAACTATGTAGGCAGATCTGGAATGGAGGCTCAGCATCCCACTGTCTATGCAGCTTATCTGTACAGGGAGTGCAGAATTATTAGGCAAGTTGTATTTTTGAGGATTAATTTTATTATTGAACAACAACCATGTTCTCAATGAACCCAAAAAACTCATTAATATCAAAGCTGAATAGTTTTGGAAGTAGTTTTTAGTTTGTTTTTAGTTATAGCTATTTTAGGGGGATATCTGTGTGTGCAGGTGACTATTACTGTGCATAATTTTTAGGCAACTTAACAAAAAACAAATATATACCCATTTCAATTATTTATTTTTACCAGTGAAACCAATATAACATTCACAAATATAAATTTCTGACATTCAAAAACAAAACAAAAACAAATCAGTGACCAATATAGCCACCTTTCTTTGCAAGGACACTCAAAAGCCTGCCATCCATGGATTCTGTCAGTGTTTTGATCTGTTCACCATCAACATTGCGTGCAGCAGCAACCACAGCCTCCCAGACACTGTTCAGAGAGGTGTACTGTTTTCCCTCCTTGTAAATCTCACATTTGATGATGGACCACAGGTTCTCAATGGGGTTCAGATCAGGTGAACAAGGAGGCCATATCATTAGATTTTCTTCTTTTATACCCTTTTATACCCTTTCTTGCCAGCCACGCTGTGGAGTACTTGGACGCGTGTGATGGAGCATTGTCCTGCATGAAAATCATGTTTTTCTTGAAGGATGCAGACTTCTTCATGTACCACTGATTGAAGAAGGTGTCTTCCAGAAACTGGCAGTAGGACTGGGAGTTGAGCTTGACTCCATCCTCAACCCGAAAAGGCCCCACAAGCTCATCTTTGATGATACCAGCCCAAACCAGTACTCCACCTCCACCTTGCTGGCGTCTGAGTCGGACTGGAGCTCTCTGCCCTTTACCAATCCAGCCACGGGCCCATCCATCTGGCCCATCAAGACTCACTCTCATTTCATCAGTCCATAAAACCTTAGAAAAATCAGTCTTGAGATATTTCTTGGCCCAGTCTTGAGGTTTCAGCTTGTGTGTCTTGTTCAGTGGTGGTCGTCTTTCAGCCTTTCTTACCTTGGCCATGTCTCTGAGTATTGCACACCTTGTGCTTTTGGGCACTCCAGTGATGTTGCAGCTCTGAAATATGGCCAAACTGGTGGCAAGTGGCATCTTGGCAGCTGCACGCTTGACTTTTCTCAGTTCATGGGCAGTTATTTTGCGCCTTGGTTTTTCCACATGCTTCTTGCGACCCTGTTGACTATTTTGAATGAAACGCTTGATTGTTCGATGATCACGCTTCAGAAGCTTTGCAATTTTAAGAGTGCTGCATCCCTCTGCAAGATATCTCACTATTTTTTACTTTTCTGAGCCTGTCAAGTCCTTCTTTTGACCCATTTTGCCAACGAAAAGGAAGTTGCCTAATAATTATGCACACCTGATATAGGGTGTTGATGTCATTAGACCACACCCCTTCTCATTACAGAGATGCACATCACCTAATATGCTTAATTGGTAGTAGGCTTTCGAGCCTATACAGCTTGGAGTAAGACAACATGCATAAAGAGGATGATGTGGTCAAAATACTCATTTGCCTAATAATTCTGCACTCCCTGTATACTCAGTGATATACAGTCTGTCTAAGGGGTCATTTCCAGGTAGGAAGGCTGTTAGTCAAATGAGAGACACAAAGTAATGATGGTGTGATAATAAACGCAAGGTAATATATAAATACATGTGATAATAAAATTATCAAAAGGGTGAGAAATGTTAGGGAAAATATTTTTTAATTCTGTATATTTTCCTTATGTGTTATAATGAGCTGACATTTGTACTTTTAAAAGTAATGTCCTTTCTTGTCAGTTCAGCTCTTTTGCTGTGCATGCAAAATAAGTCTTTTCAGCTATAGTGACAACACCCAAAGTCTGTATGGACAAGATAAGAAGAAGACCACAAGGTGCTTACCTGTGAAGATTCTTGGTCTGTTCATAAACACAGCACATGGGCTATAAAAGAGACACTGTTCTTGTCTGAGGTGGCTTGCCACACTTCCATTACTATGTAAAATGACTTGTTGTCATTTTGTTGTAATCCTGTTTAATTGTACAATTATAACCTTTTAAATTTGGTCCAGTTGTCTTACGTTGATTTTTATCTTCAACAATAATAATAATAAAAAAAAACGCCCTAAACTGCATACTGGCAGACTGTCTACCAGAACCTAAGATGGTGGGGATGAGTGTGGGTGAGGGGGGAAAGAGAGCTGTTTTGGAGGGATTGGGGGTAGGTGCCAGATAGGAGGGTTATCTCTACACTATCGCTAAAATTAATAAGCTACCTGATTAACCCCTTCACTGCTGGGAATAATAGAAGTGCAGTGCGCAGTGGAAATTAGCAGACTTCTAATTACCAAAAACCAAGGGCAAAGCCATATATGTCCGCTATTTCTAAAAATTGGGGATCCAAGTGAAGCTTTTACAATCATTGGTGTCATAATTGCACAAGCAGTAAGTAAATAATTTCAGTGAGAAACCCAAAGTTTGTGAAAAAAATTAACATTTATTTTTATGGGTCTATGGAATATATGAAAATGGGCCGAGATCAATACCTTGGGTTGACTACTTAAAAATATATTTATATAGTCTGGACAGGTATATAAAAAAACAAGACTCTATTTCTGTTTAAATGAAGTGATAGCAAAAATGCGAAACATTCTCTGGTATTTTGGGCAAGTTCTTCTCTGAAATAGTAAAGGGGTTAAAAGTCACTATGCAGTTAATGACCCTTTATATGTTTAGCAGGGCCTTTATAGACATATGTCTTGAGCTTTGTGTATACAGTATAAGCCTCTGGGGCCAATTTACCAAAGTGCGAGTGGGCATAATACGATGTAGCATATCATGTCCGACCCCGCAACGATAAATGTCGACAACATACGCTGTCGGCAATTATCATTGCACAAGCATTTCTGGTGAACTGCTTGTGCGATGCCGCCCCCTGCAGATTCACGGCCAATCTGCCTCTAGAAGGGGTGTCAATAAGCCCGATCGTATAGAAACAGTGAACAAGTTACGGAGCAGCGGTCTTTAGACTACTGCTTCTTAACTACGGTTTCCAGCGAGCCTGAAGGCTTGCGCGGAAACAGGGGCATCAAGCTCCGTAATTTGGCCCCTTGGTGTTTTCCCCTGAATTGGATGAGAACACTTACACAAGTGTATACCCTGTAACATATCTCTCTTGATTGAATGGCTTAATATATATCTATTCATTTTTGTTTTAGAATTATAATACTGTTGTGCAAATGTACAACCTTTTTGTTTTAGAAGTTTAAAAGGACCTATAACAGATTTATTAAATCTCTCCCTCTTTACTCCTTTTATTAATAATGTAAACAAGAGTTAGCAATTAAACAAAATCATGGACAAAGGGTCGTAGGAGGCTAATGTGCTATGTATTTCATGATTCACTCTATAACATATAATAGTAAGTAAAAAATATCTCAACCCACACTTATCACAGCAAGGAATGTTTCCATACCAACTACCCAAATATATACTTAATTATAACTGCAGGAGCTAAAAATTGATAAAATAGTATCATCTTTTATGTATAAAGCATCAACATTTTCTGCAGCATTGTGACATTAGATGCACAATTACAGGACAATATTTACTAAGAAACAAATTTGTGAACTAATGAATTCTATGCACATTTTATGCTTTTGTATAAAAATTGTGCTGGTTCAAACTCCCTAGTGAAGTTTTGGAAGATAGGTTTCCTTTAAAATGCTGATATTGATTAAACCAGCTACAAACAAGGGAGTGATTGCATAGAGCAGAATACAAACTCTGTAGCCACAATAAAACAACACAGAAGTTTACAAAGAAAATACCTAATGTGTTATAGTGTTTTATTATTAACCTGTTGCATGCATGTTTCTGTTTGTTTCACTAATGCAAATGGGTTCCCTATAGTCAACAAGGCATATCCTATCATTTTTGCAGGGTTTCTGTTGACTTACATGCAAGCAAAATAGGTGCAACCATAGGAAGCGTACTATATAGTTAGAAGTGGTAATGGCTGCCTAATGTTTTTCATTTCATCAGCAATATCATTTTTTATTTATTTATTGAGGTTTGATAACAAAACATAGCGCAATCAGGATTTTTAAATTGTCTCAAAAGAATCACAAAAAGACTTACATTGAGTGTACTGTACATAGTGTAACATTTCATGTATATGCATCCATCCAACTACATTAAAGGGACAGTAAGGTCAAAATTAAACTTTCATGATTCAGATAGAGCATGCAATTTTAAACAACTTTCCAATTTACTTCTATTATCAAATTTGCTTTGTTCTCTTGATATCTTTTAATAAAGAGAAAAACTAGGTAGGCTCACAAGAGCTCAGGAAAATCTAATCTACCCATTGCCCTGAAAAGGGCATTTGTATGGCCATTGCCCTTAAAAGGGCACTCAGATATTTTGCTGCCCATTAAAAATAAAAATTGGCTATTCTAAAAAAAAAACACCCAAAAAGAATTATCAAAAATAATAACAACTATTCCTATTCTAATATCCATTTAAAAAAACACCCCAAAATGAAAGAAACCTAATCTATAATAAACTACCAATAGACTTTAAAAGGGCCTTTTGTAGGGCATTGCACTAAAAAAACAGCTTTTTCTAAAAAAAAAATACAAAGGTATTTGTAAGGGCATTAAAAAAAAAATCCACCCAAAAAAACTTAAAAAAACCTAACACTAACCCATCTTTAGGTACTAACATTTGCTGAAGTCCCGGTTGAACAATCTTTATCCCAGCTGCTCCATCTTCATCTAGGCGGCTACATCTTCATCCATCGCAGGACTGGCATCTTCTTCATCCCTGCGGAGCGGTCGATGCACGGAGGTAGAGGTCCAAGGCAGAGGTCCAAGGCGGAGGTCCAGGCGGAAGTCCATCGATCCAACGTGGAGGTCCTCTTCATGCGATCATCCGTTGCACACTGCGGATTGAAATGCTTTGGTGTTTTTTTTCTTAGATTAGGGGTTGGGCAGTTCTTAAAACAGCTGAATGCCCTTTTAAGGGCAGAAAAAAGAGCTGAATGCCCTTTTAAGGGCAATGCCCATACAAATGCCCTTTACAGGGCAATGGGTAGATTAAGTTTTACTTTATTATTATTTTGTGGGTTTGGGGGGTGGGGGTTTGTATACTGTTAGGGGGTGTTTTTTTTCCTTTTGTAGGAATAGAGCTGATTTCTTTAGAGCAATTCCCTACAAAGGGACCTTTTAAGGATCCTTAGTAGTTTATTATAAATTAGGGTTTTTTATTTTGGGGTGTTTTTTTTTTTAACAGGATATTAGAATATGAATATTTTTTATTATTTTCGATAATTTTGTTTGTTATTTTTTGTAATGGTAGGTTTTTTATTTTTTGTAATTTTAGTGTTTTTTTATTTTTTGTAATGGTAGTTTTTTATTTTTGTAATGTTAGGTATTAGTATAAGGCAGCTTAGGTTTTATTTCACAGGTAAGTTTGTATTTATTTTAACTAGGTAGTTAGTAAATAGTTAATAACTATTAACTAACTAGTCTACCTAGTTAAAATAAATACAAACTTACCTGTGAAAAAAATAAAATAAAACCTAAGATAGCTAAAGTTAGGGGGTGTTAGGTTTAGGGTTAGGGTTACAGTTAGGTTTAGGTTTAGGGGTTAATAGTTTAATGTAGGTTGTTGCAATGTGGGCGGCTGGTGGTTTAGGGGTTACTAGGTTTATTTAGTGGTAGTGATGTTTGAGGCCAGAGGTTTAGAGGTTAATAACTTTATTTAGTGAGGACGATGTCGGGGAGAGGCGGAATAGGGGTTAATATCTTTATTATAGTGTTGGCGATAAGGGGGTTCCGGGGAATAGGGGTTAATAACTTTAGTATAGTGGCGACGATGTTGGGGAGTGGCGGAATAGGGTTTAATACATTTTATTAGTGGCGGTGATGTCGGGAACGGCAGATTAGGGGTTAATAACTTTAATATAGTGTTTGCGATGCTGGAGGGCCTCGGTTTAGGGGTTAATAAGTAGTTTATGGGTGTTAGTGTACTTTGTAACTCTTTAGTTATGAGTTTTATGTAACAGTTTTGTTGCTTAAAACTCATAACTACTGCTGTAATGCTCGTGGGATATTCCACTATCAGACCAAACTTGGCCAACAGTTTTCTTATCCCAGCGTCAAGTGGAATGATATGAAATATCCCAGAGCAGAGAGAGAGTTTGTAAAATGAGGAAAGCAATACTCACAGCAGGCAGTATGGCAGTTCAGGGGTAAACCAATAGAAGGACCTGGAACAGGCAGGAGTCAGCAACAATAGGATATACAGCAGTATAACAGTTCAGGGGTAAACCAATAGAATGGTCAGGCTGGCCGAGTTCAACAACAGTTTGAAATCCAGCAGAGTTCATCGACAGTAAAGCAGTGCAGCATTTCAGGGGTTAAGGCAAGCAGAGTAGTCAAACAGGCAGAGTTAATCAATAGTTAAGCAATCCAGCAATTCAGGGGTTAAGGCAAGCAGAGTAGTTAAACAGGCAGAGTTCATTAATAGTTAAGCAATCCAGCGAAGCAGAGTTTAAGGCAAGCAGCATAGTCAAACAGGCAGAGTTCATCAATAGTTAAGCAGTCCACCAATTCAGGGGTTAAGGCAAGCAGAGTAGTCAAATATGCAGAGTTCAGCAACTGTGAATCAATACAGCAAATCAGCATACAGATATACAGCACCAGGAATATATACAGCATACAGCACAAGAAGTAACACCTATATTTAGGCACATGTGAGAGACTGAGGCCTTTACATAGGGAAGACAGGGCGGGCGGTGATGATGTCCTCATTGTGCTGCAGTTACACTGCCACTATCCCTAGCAACAGGAGGAGTACCTGTGTCTGTGGCAGCGGCCACAGCAAAACAGAGGAGCAGCATGACAACTGCTCTCAGATGGCATAACGGATTGTGTCATTTTGGGTTGTAACGCACTACGAGTGCGGGGCTGACATTGCGTTACAGGCGAAAAGGCTTGTGGTAAAGCTATACCGACAAGACTTGTAATGGCTGCGTGGCTGTTTTAACTCTAAAATGACTATTTTTTTCAGTGTTAAAACACGTACGCACAACTTGTAATCTACCTGAATGTCATTAATGCAGTCTGAGTTTAGTTTGCTGTGAGGAAAAAATCTGTTGCTTGTTTACCAATTGTGAAGGGAAATGGGAGATATTAAGAGCTAGGAAATGAAGCAAGGATGATTATAAAAAAAAAGAGTGACTGCACATAGCATACAGTAAATCCTAGTGCCTGACTGCCTTCTGCTGACAGCTCTGCCAATAGTAAGCCACAGACGCTCAATTATTTTCCATAGAAAGAACTGAAAAACATTTTGCCATCAGTTCTATTGTAGAATATTATTATTCCCAATAATACCATCTGTCAAAGTGTCTTTAAATAGGTTTCCCACCCTATCAAAATATTTCTCTTTATTATGGTTTTCTATAGCTTCTGCACAAGTGAGATTCCTAAGCTGCTCTGTCTGGAGAAGGAACATAGGGCATCACAGACTATAAAACATGACCTTGAGAAAAAGAATAGACATTTATGTTTACTTGTGCCCTGTCACATTTATATCAATCCTCCTAATACCAAGTGGAGTAAATAGGATCTTGCAACCAGGTACACCAAACAAATGACTGAGGACATTTAGGGAGAATATAATTTTTCTTAACACAATCATTTAAATACTTGATATAGTTACTTAAGGAAATTATAAATTAGAAAATAGCATTTTAAAATATCTTGCATAGAAACTATTGTTATGTTTTTATTGATTTTAGAATAAACAGAAAATGTTTCCTTGTGCACAAGTAATGCAAAAATTTTTATAAAAAATCCCTTTAATATCCCATTGCTAACACAGCTCCCTTGTCCTAGTCTCTAAATCAGTTACGGCCTCTCCTTTGTCCCTCCCTCTCACTCCCCATACGTCTCCCTCTCTCTTTCCCATTTTTCTTAAAAGATCACCAAACACAGTAGAATATCATAATCAGTAAATGCCTAATAAAATCGGCTAGATTATGAGTTTTGTGGTAATCTGAAAAAGCAGCGTTAACTGGTCCTAACGCTGCTTTTGCACTACTGCTGGTATTACGAGTCTTGCAGGTTTAGGGGCACCGCACACTTTTTTGGCCTTACCGCAAACCGACTTACGTAAAGTTCATAAACCCTTTTTTCTATGGGACTTCCATAATGCTGGTATTACGAGTTTGTCCTGGGAGGCCAAAAAGTGAGCAGTACACCCTCTACCTCCAAGATTCCTAACGCATTCTAAAGTCAGTAGTTATGAGTTTTACACTACAACGCTGTAGCATAAAACTCATAACTAAAGTGCTAAAAAGTACACTAACACCCATAAACTACCTATTAACCCCTAAATCGAGGCCCTCCCGCATCGCAAACACTATAATACATTTTTTAACCCCTAATCTGCCGCTCCGGACATCGCTGCCATTATAATAAACATATTAACCCGCAAACACTAGTTAAATATTATTAGCCCCTAATCTGCCGCCCCTAACATCGCCGTCACCTACATTATACTTATTAACCCCTAATCTTCCGCTCTGGACATCGCCGCAACCTACATTATATTTATTAACCCCTAATCTGCTGCCCCCAACATCGCCGCCACCTACCTACATTTATTAACCCCTAATCTGCCATCCCCAATGTCTCTGCCACTATTCTAAATTTATTAACCCTTTAAACCTAAGTCTAACCCTAACCCTAACACCCCCTAACTTAAATATATTTAAATAAATCTAAATAAAATTACTATCATTAACTAAATTATTCCTATTTAAAACTAAATACTTACCTATAAAATAAACCCTAAGATAGCTACAATATAACTAATAGTTACATTGTATCTAGCTTAGGGTTTATTTTTATTTTACAGGCACGTTTGTATTTATTTTAACTAGGTAGAATAGTTACCTATATAACTACCTAGCTAAAATAAATACAAATTTACCTGTAAAATAAAACCTAACCTGAGTTACACTAACACCTAACACTACACTACAATTAAATCAATTCCCTACATTAAATAGGGGTGGTTGTTTGTATTTTCTTTTACAGGTAAAAGAGCTGATTTCTTTGGGGCAATGCCCCGCAAAGGCCCTTTTAAGGGCTATTGGTAGTTTAGTTTAGGCTAGGGTTTTTTTTTTATTTTGGGGGGGCTTTTTTTATTTTGATAGGGCTATTAGATTAGGTGTAATTAGTTTAAAGATCTTGTAATTTGTTTTTTATTTTCTGTACTTTAATGGGTTTTTTTTGTGATTTAGCTAATTTAATGTAATTTTTTTATTTGTATTTAATGTAGGGAATGTATTTAATTGTAGTGTAGTGTTAGGTGTTATTGTAACTTAGGTTATGTTTTATGTTACAGGTAAATTTGTATTTATTTTAGCGAGGTAGTTATTAAATGGTTAATAACTATTTAGTAACTATTCTACCTAGTTAAAATAAATACAAACTTGCCTGTAAAATAAAAATAAACCCTAAGCTAGCTACAATGTAACTATTAGTTATATTGTAGCTATCTTACGGCTAGATTTAGAGTTGGACGGTAGCCGTCAAAACCAGCGTTAGAGGCTCCTAACGCTGATTTTTACTGCCCTCTGGTATTTGGAGCCAGTCATTAGAGGGTCTAACGCTCACTTTCCAGCCGCGACTTTTCCATACCGCAGATCCCCTTACGTCAATTGCGTATCCTATCTTTTCAATGGGATCTTTCTAACGCTGGTATTTAGAGTCGTGGCTGAAGTGAGCGTTAGAAATCTAACGACAAAACTCCAGCCGCAGAAAAAAGTCAGTAGTTAAGAACTTTCTGGGATAACGCTGGTTTATAAAGCTCTTAACTACTGTGCTCTAAAGTACACTAACACCCATAAACTACCTATGTACCCCTAAACCGAGGTCCCCCCACATCGCCACCACTCTATTAAAATTTTTTAACCCCTAATCTGCCGACCGCACACCGCTGCCACCTACGTTATCCCTATGAACCCCTAATCTGCTGCCCCTAACACCGCCGACCCCTATATTATATTTATTAACCCCTAATCTGCCCCCCACAACGTCGCCGCCAGCTACCTACAATAATTAACCCCTAATCCGCCTCACTCCCGCCTCAATAACCCTATAATAAATAGTATTAACCCCTAATCTGCCCTCCCTAACATCGCCGACAGCTAACTTCAAGTATTAACCCCTAATCTGCCGATCGGAGCTCACCGCTACTCTAATAAATAGTTTAACCCCTTAAGCTAATTCTAACCCTAACACTAACACCTCCCTAAGTTAAATATAATTTTTATCTAACGAAATAAATTAAGTCTTATTAAATAAATTATTCCTATTTAAATCTAAATACTTACCTGTAAAATAAATCCTAATATAGCTACAATATAAATTATAATTATATCTTAGCTATTTAAGGATTAATATTTATTTTACAGGCAACTTTGTAATTATTTTAACCAGGTACAATAGCTATTAAATAGTTAATAACTATTTAATAGCTACCTAGTTAAAATAATTACCAAATTACCTGTAAAATAAATCCTAACCTAAGTTACAATTAAACCTAACACTATACTATCAATAAATAAATAAAATAAACTACCTACAATTATCTACAATTAAACCTAACACTACACTATCAATAAATAAATTAAATACAATTCCTACAAATAAATACAATTAAATAAACTAACTAAAGTACAAAAAATAAAAAATAACTAAGTTACAAAAAATAAAAAAATATTTACAAACATTATAAAAAAATTACAACAATTTTAAACTAATTACACCTACTCTAAGCCCCCTAATAAAATAACAAAGACCCCCAAAATAAAAAAATGCCCTACCCTATTCTAAATTACAAAAGTTCAAAGCTCTTTTACCTTACCAGCCCCAGGAAAATTCTGATTGGCTGATGGAATCAGCCAATCAGAATCAAGTTCAATCCGATTGGCTGATCCGATCAGCCAATCAGATTGAGCTCGCATTCTATTGGCTGATCGGAACAGCCAATAGAATGTGAGCTCAATCTGATTGGCTGATTGAATCAGCCAATCGGATTGAACTTGATTCTGATTGGCTGATTCCATCAGCCAATCAGAATTTTCCTACCTTAATTCCGATTGGCTGATAGAATCCTATTAGCCAATCGGAATTCAAGGGACGCCATCTTGGATGACGTCCCTTAAAGGAACTGTCATTCGTCGGGAAGTCGTCGGAAGAAGAAGATGGGTCCGCGGTGGAGGTCTTCAAGATGGAGCTGGTCGTCATTGGATGAAGATAGAAGATGCCGCTTGGAAGAAGATGGTTGCCGGTCCGGATCTACTCTTCTTCCCGGATAGGATGAAGACTTTGGAGCCTCTTCTGGACTTCTTCAGCCGTCGCTTGATAGAAGACTTCAGCCGGATGATGGATGTCTAGCCCCCGCTTGTGCTTGGATGAAGATTTCGGAGCCTGGAACGATCGGTGATACCTGGCATGGTGAAGACAAGGTAGGAAGATCTTCAGGGGCTTAGTGTTAGGTTTATTTAAGGGGGGTTTGGGTTAGATTAGGGGTATGTGGGTGGTGGGTTGTAATGTTGGAGGGGGTATTGTATGTTTTTTTTACAGGCAAAAGAGCTGAATTCTTTGCGGCATGCCCCGCAAAGGGCCCTTTTAAGGGCTGGTAAGGTAAAAGAGCTTTGAACTTTTGTAATTTAGAATAGGGTAGGGCATTTTTTTATTTTGGGGGTCTTTGTTATTTTATTAGGGGGCTTAGAGTAGGTGTAATTAGTTTAAAATTGTTGTAATTTTTTAGTAATGTTTGTAAATATTTTTTTATTTTTTGTAACTTAGTTCTTTTTTATTTTTTGTACTTTAGTTAGTTTATTTAATTGTATTTATTTGTAGGAATTGTATTTAATTTATTTATTGATAGTGTAGTGTAAGGTTTAATTGTAGATAATTGTAGGTAGTTTATTTAATTAATTTATTGATTGTGTAGTGTTAGGTTTAATTGTAACTTAGGTTAGGATTTATTTTACAGGTAATTTTGTAATTATTTTAACTAGGTAGCTATTAAATAGTTATTAACTATTTAATAGCTATTGTACCTGGTTAAAATAAATACAAAGTTGCCTGTAAAATAAATATTAATCCCAAAATAGCTACAATATAATTATAATTTATATTGTAGCTATATTAGGGTTTATTTTACAGGTAAGTATTTAGATTTAAATAGGAATAATTTATTTAATAAGAGTTAATTTATTTCGTTAGATAAAAATTATATTTAACTTAGGGGGGTGTTAGTGTTAGGGTTAGACTTAGCTTTAGGGGTTAATACATTTATTATAGTAGGGGTGAGCTCCGATCGGCAGATTAGGGGTTAATTATTGTAGGTAGCTGGCGGCGACGTTGTGGGGGGCAGATTAGGGGTTAATAAATATAATATAGGGGTCGGAGGTGTTAGGGGCAGCAGATTAGGGGTACATAACTATAATGTATGTTGCTGCGGTGTAGGGAGCGGCAGATTAGGGGTTAATAATAATATGCAGGTGTCAGCGATAGCGGGGGCGGCAGATTAGGGGTTAATAAGTGTAAGGTTAGGGGTGTTTAGACTCGGGGTACATGTTAGAGTGTTAGGTGCATGTAGGAAGTGTTTCCCCATAGAAAACAATGGGGCTGCGTTAAGAGCTGAACGCTGCTTTTTTGCAGGTGTTAGGTTTTTTTTCAGCTTAAACAGCCCAATTGTTTTCTATGGGGATATCGTGCATGAGCACGTTTTTTAAGCTGGCCGCGTCCGTAAGCACCGCTGGTATCTAGAGTTGCAGTGGCATTAAATTATGCTCTACGCTCCCTTTTTGGAGCCTAACGCACTGAAAACCCAGCCATTCTGTGAACTCTAAATACCAGCGGTATTTAAAAGGTGCGGGAGAAAAAAAGCATGAGTTAGCTAACGCACCCCTTTGGCCGCCAAACTCTAAATCTAGCCGTTAGGGTTTATTTTACAGGTAAGTATTTTGTTTTAAATAGGAATAATTTAGTTAATGATAGTAATTTTATTTAGATTAATTTAAATTATATTTAAGTTAGGGGGTGTTAGGGTTAGGGTTAGACTTAGGTTTAGGGGTTAATAAATTTAGAATAGTGGCGGAGACGTTGGGGGTGGCAGATTAGGGGTTAATAAATGTAGGTAGGTTGTGTCGACATTGGGGGATGGAGATTGGGGTTAATAAATATAATGTAGGTGTCTGAGATGTTGGGGGCAGCAGATTAGGGGTTAATAAGTATAATGTAGGTGGCGGCGATGTCCGGAGTTGCAGATTAGGGGGTTAATAAATATAATGTAGGTGCTGGCGATGTCAGGGGCGGCAGATTAGGTGTTAATAAATGTAAGAGTGTAAGATTAGGGGTGTTTAGACTTGGGGTTCATGTTGGGGTGTTAGGTGTAAACATAAATGTAGTTTCCCCATAGGAATCAATGGGGCTGGGTTACTGAGTTTTACGCTGCTTTTTGGCAGGTGTTAGACTTTTTCTCAGCCGGCTCTCCCCATTGATGTCTATGGGGAAATCTACACTCTACTTCTTGCCTTTTAACGCCGGGTTTGTAAAAACCTGTAATACTAGCGCTGCAGGTAAGTGAGCGGTGAGAAAAAACTGCACGTTAGCACCGCACAGCTCATAACGCAAAACTTGTAATCTAGCCGAATGCAAGTTTAAATTTTAAATGATTAGTAAATTTCTTTCTGACAAATTTTAAAGTTAGTTTAATTTTCCCTCCCACTGCATCATGTGACAGCCATCAGCCAATCACAAAATGTATATACATATATTCTGTGAATTCTTCATATGGTGTTTGCTCGCATCGGATTTACCGCTCATATTACAAGTTAAAAGTAAATGCGATCAATTGTGCGCAATCACGATTTACGCTAGAATGATTAACGCATCCTCAGAGCTCTGGTTAACTATGTCGCAAAAGAAAAAAGTGGCACAAAACACATCAAAAATACATTACAAAGTACAGTTACACTCATGATAACACCATCTAATAAAAATTATTTTTAAAAAAACGTTGCACCCAAACTTTATAAGGGCTCAAAGATAGGAGATCTCAGGTAGGCAAAGGGTTTTAACATGGAGATACATACATATACATGTCTAAACATGTGTGTGTGTGTGTATATATAGATATATATATATATATATATATATATATATATATATATATATATATATATATATGTGTGTATGTGTGGCGTATATATATATATATATTATATGTGTGTGTGTGATATATATATTGAATTATATATATTATTATATTGAATCAGCCAATCAGATTTTTCCTACCTTAATTCCGATTGGCTCATAGAATCCTATCAGCCAATTGGAATTGAAGGGACGCCATCTTGGATGACGTCACTTAAAGGTACTGCCATTGTGTAAGAAGACTCCGGATGCAGAGGATGGCTCAGCGTCGGCTCCTTGGAAGATGGCTCCACTCCGCTCCGGATGGATGAAGATTGAAGACGCCGCCTGGATAAAGACTTCTACCAAATGAAGGACCTCTTCTGTGCACCTTGGATGAAGATTTCGGCCCGGTTGGGTGAAGACGACTCAAGGTAGGGAGATCTTCAAGGGGTTAGTGTTAGGTTTTTTTAAGGAGGGTTTGGGTGGGTTAGAGTAGGGGTATGTGGGTGGTGGGTTTTAATGTTGGGGGGGTTGTATTTTTTTTTACAGGTAAAAGAGCTGATTACTTTGGGGCAATGCCCCACAAAAAGCCCTTTTAAGGGCTGGTAAAAGAGCTGATTACTTTTGTAATTTAGAATAGGGTAGGGCATTTATTATTTTGGGGGGCTTTTTTATTTTATGGGGCTTAGATTAGGTGTAATTAGTTTAAACTTCTTGTAATTTTTTTATTTTCTGTAATTTAGTGTTTTGTTTTTTAGATTAGTTTATTTAATTGTATTTTAGTTTAGCTAATTGTAGTTAATTTATTTAATTAATTTATTGATAGTGTAGTGTTAGGTGTATTTGTAACTTAGGTTAGGATTTATTTTACAGGTAATTTTGTAATTCATTTAACTAGGTAGCTATTAAATAGTTAATAACTATTTAATAGCTATTGTACCTAGTTAAAATAAATACAAAGTTGCCTGTAAAATAAATATAAATCCTAAAATAGCTACAATGTAACTATTAGTTATATTGTAGCTATATTAGGGTTTATTTTACAGGTAAGTATTTAGTTTTAAATGGGAATAATTTATTTAATAATAGTAAATTTATTTTGTTTAATTAAAATTATATTTAACTTAGGGGGGTGTTAGGGTTAGGGTTAGACATAGGTTTAGGGGTTAATAACTTTATTATAGTAGCGGCGATGTTGCGGGCGGGAGATTAGGGGTTAATAATTGTAGGTAGGTGGCGGTGATGTTAAGGACGGCAGATTAGGGGTTAATACAATTTATTATAGTGTTTGCGAGGCGGGAGTGCGGCAGTTTAGGGGTTAATACATTTATTATAGTGGCGGCGAGGTCCGGTCAGCAGATTAGGGGTTAATAAGTGTAGGTAGGTGGCAGCGACGTTGGGGGGGGGCAGATTAGGGGTTAATAAATATAATATAGGTGTCGGCGATGTTAGGGGCAGCAGATTAGGGGTTCATAGCTATAATGTAGGTGGTGGCGATGTCCGGAGCGGCAGATTAGGGGTTAATAGTATAATGCAGGTGTCAGCGATAGCGAGGGCGGCAGATTAGGGATTAATAAGTGTAAGGTTAGGGGTGTTTAGACTCTGGCTTCATGTTATGGTGTTAGGTGTAGACTTAGAGAGTGTTTCCCCATAGGAAACAATTGGACTGCGTTAGGAGCTGAACGCGGCTTTTTTGCAGGTGTTAGGTTTTTTTCAGCCCAAACTGCCCCATTGTTTCCTATGGGGATATCGTGCACGAGCACGTTTTTCCAGCTTACCGCTACCATAGGCAACGCTGGTATTGAGAGTTGAAGTGGAGCTAAATTATGTTCTACGATCCCTTTTATGAGGCTAACGCAGCCATTCAGACAACTCTAAATACCAGCGCTGTCTTAAGGGAGCGCTGGCGAAAAAAAGCAGCGTTAGCACCGCAGGTCTTTACCGACAAAACTCTAAATCTAGGCGTAAGTTACCTACTATCAATTTTTCTTCATTCTTTTGCTATCTTTATTTGAAAAAGAAGGCATCTAAACTATTTGTTTGGTTCAGAACATGGATAGCACTTTTTCATTGGTGGATGAATTTATTCACCAATCAGCAAGAACAACTCAGGTTGTTTACCAAAAATGGGTCGGCATCTAACCTTACATTCTTGCATTTCAAATAAAGATACCAAGAGAATGAAGAAAAATTGATAATAGGAGTAAATTAGAAAGTTGCTTAAAATTGCATGCTCTATCTGAATCACGAAAGAAAAAATTTGGGTTCAGTGTCCCTTTAATAAACTTTATAACATTTAAACCTCTAAATTTCTGCCTGTTTAAAAGACTCTATTGACAGCCTCTTAATCACATGCTTTTGTATTTGCTTTTCACAACAGGAGACTGATAGTTCATGTGGGCTAGATATGTGCGATTCGATTTGGTCCGAATCGAAATTCGGACGAATTTGTCGAATTCGGAGATTCGGATCGATTCGAATTTCCGAATTGCGGTAGTGCCAAATCTACCGAATAAATCCGAATCGATTCGAATTTATTCGGTAGATTCGGATGGATTCGGATGGCCGTGTATTACACTAGTATTGTACAGTATACTAGTGTAATACACAGCACATCCCACTTAACAATTACCGAAATTCCGAAATTCCGAATCGATTCGAATCGAATCGAACCGAATTGAACCGAATTTTCCACAAATCCGAAAGAATCCGAATGAATCCGAAACAAATTCATTCGATTTCTTCCGAATTCGAATCGATCTGAACCAAAATTCAAATCGGTCCAAATCGATCCGAACCAAATTTTTCGAAGCTGACATATCTAATGTGGGCCATATATATAACAATGCGTTGACGCCCGGGAAGTTATTTAAGAGTTAGCACAACACAGTACTAAATGCAACTTAATAGATTTTAAATAGTCACAGTCATGTGATCAGGGAGCTGTCAGAAGATACTTAGATACAAGGTAATCACAGAGGTAAAAAGTTTATTAATATAACTGTTGGTTATGCAAAACTGGGGAATGGGTAATAAAGGGATTGTCTATCTTTTAAAACAATGCAAATTCTATTGTAGACTATCCCTTTAAGGCTTCTTAAATATTGAAAAAGCACACAGTACCGGTATCAGGCACCCAGAGGATAAGGAAGTGTTTCACCGTATGTGGCAAAATAATAAATACATGAAAGTCAGTTCCACCTGATGGTGAAGTGTAAGGAGCTGATGTGATCTCCAAAAGTAAGTCAAATAATCCTATGCTGTTTTTATGATCCCACAAAGCCGTTTGCTGCCCGTAGCAGAGAGTGTGTATTTTCACATTAACACCCAATCAAGGAGAAGCTGAAAAAACAAAGGAAGACAGGCGCAGCCCGACTCAAGTGAAAGACGTTTAATAGGCAAGTGCACACACAGCTAAATGGCAATTTACAGGAATAAAAAAAATAATAATCACCACGTCAGTGTATCTGCTCATCTAGCGGTTCCTCAATACTATGGATCCAAATGTTTCCACCACCTTGGTCGGTGCTGTACCAAGTCTGGGGTTTGAACTGGGATCAGTGAGTATGGAGCCGATTTTGGAGAGTGCAGAAACACAGCGTGAGTAATCTCTACGCGTGTTTCGTCCGAGTCCGCTCAGACTTTATCAAGAGAAGAAATAACAGGTATCCAACAAGGGATCTAAACCGGCTTATGAATGAGCCAATGTGTCGACTTCCTGTTTGTATCTGGCCAATGGTAAGTTTCAACAAAGCGGCCACAAAGTATCCTTGGAATATAAAAGTTAATACAAAGTAAAAAGTTAATACTATATAAAAACAGATTTATTAATTCATATTGAATTCTAAATAGACTAAAAGTGTTCCTAGCATATATGAAACACATAATAATATAGTAATGGAATACATCATTAAAACGTTAAATAAATAAATAAATGAAATGTTCACATCCGTATAAAAAAACATTGATAACAGATGAAATGCTAACTATCTACAGTATAAATCGGTGGATGTCTTTCCTAAAGTACATAAAATTTGTAGATCCAATTCAATATTTAGACCTTAAGGGTGCATGGATCATAATGTATAGATCCAATATGATTCCCTGCGTCTCAAGGTTAATAACCTATTTGGAAATTTGTTATTAGGGATCCAGTCAATGACTTTTATATTTAGACTATTTGGATCCATGTGATGATGTATACGAAAATGTTCTGAGACGCTATGAGTTCTTAATCCTGCCTTGATGTTATTCACATGTTCATTAAATCTAGTTTGTACGTTTCTTTTGGTTCTACCTATGTATATTAGATTACACTAACAGCTCAAAAGGTATACTACGTAGGTAGTGCTGCAGTTACATTTATATTTCATCTTGAAATTCTTTAATTGGTTGAAATTATGGAAAGTATCCCCTGTGCTGACAGAACTACATATACCACATTTCTTAACTCCACACCTATAAGTTCCTGGTTTTTGTGTTAACCATGTGGTAATGTTATTTCCTTCTGTGATCTTACGTAGCTTAGTCGGTGCTAATATGTTCTTTAGATCTCTGTTTTTCCTGAAGGTTACTAGTGGTGCTGCATCTAATATATCTCCTAAAATGGGATCTGCTTTTAAAAAACCCCAATATTTTTTAAGAATATTATGTTTCCTTGATTATAGGCAGTAATAAACCTAATATTGTTATTCTTCTGTTTGTCTAGAATACAATTTTTGGGTATCAGTATGGTTTCTCTTTTCATGCTAACAACTCGTTCTTTTGCAGTTTGGATAGTGGTTTGATCATATCCTTTCTCTAAAAATCTAGCATCTAACAATTTAATTTCTTTTAGATAGTCAACTTTTTTTGTACAGTTCCTCTTAATTCTCTGGTACTGCCCTAGGGGGATGTTGGTTTTCCACCTCGAAAGGTGGCCACTCTTTGCATTTAAGAAACCAATTTTTGTCAGTAGGCTTGCGATAATTTGCTACTGCTACCTTCTTATTTTCATCCACAAACAATATAAGGTCTAAAAATTCCACCTGTTGTTTATCAATTTTGAAAACAAATTTGAGATTATAGATGTTATTATTAAGACCAAACATATTTCTCCTCGAAATAGTTTATAAAAAGATTCCCCATCGTGGTGCCTTGTATTTGCTGATGGAATTGACCCTCAAAACAAAAATAATTTTGATTTAGTATAAAACTGATACCTGCTAAAATAAAATCTAGATGTTTATCTGACATGTTGGTGTTCTCTAACAATTCCTGTACCGCATTAATACCTAGAGTATGTGGGATGCATGTGTATAATGACAATACGTCACATGTAATCCATAGATAATCATCAAACCACTCTAAACCCTCAAAGATATTGATAGCGTGTACTGTATATCGTAAGTATGCTCTGGTTGATTTGACTCTGGGTTGAAATTATGGTCAATATAAACCGAAAGTTTATTAGTGAGGGATCCTATGCCCGAAATTATTGGCCTTCCCGGAGGTTCAATGAGAGTCTTATGCACTTTGGGCAAGTGATAGAACGTAGGAATTGTTGGATGATTTTTCATTAGGAAATGGAATTTATCACATTTCAGAATATTTTCATTTTTGGCCTCTTTGAGTATTGTACTTAATTTATTTTTAAGTTTAGTAGTGGGGTCAAAATATAGTCTTTTATATGTACTGCTGTCATTTAAAATATTGTATGCTTCTTTGAGGTAGTCTGTTTTGTCTTGTATGACCACCCCTCCCCCTTTATCAGCTGCTCTAATCACTATGTTGCTGTTGTCTTGTAGGGATTTTAATGTCTTCCTTTCATGCAGAGTCAAGTTGTCATTGTACCTGTTGACCCAAGTATTGCCTCTTTTTTCCCAAAGTTTATTGAGATCACCACAAACTAGTTTGTTAAATGTGGTTATGTATTCTCCATGAGCGTGATAGGGATAAAAGCTAGATTTTCACTTTAAATTACTATGCACTATATTTTGTTGATGAATAGATAGATCCAGTAGATCTTCTACTGATGTTTGTTCTAATTGTGTTAACGAGGGATTATTTTCCAAACTATGTAGAACTCCCAAAGTTTGATAATCATCCTTATTGAGACTAGGCTGAGAGGATGTGTACGATTTTGGAGCACTCTTAATAAAATACCTTTTAAGTGTTAAATTGCGTATATATTTCTGGACATCTATATACTTCTGGAATCTGTCTGGAGCTGCTTTGGGTGCAAAATTTAAACCATTAGCTAATAGTTTAGTTTAATTATTTCCCAATTTAATACTTGATAGGTTAAAGATATTTGCTTGATTTCTCTTTATCTCATCCTTTTTATGTTTGAATCTTTGAACCTTTCTGCCCCCTCTGCATCCCCGCTGCCCCTTCACCTTTTTCCTGGGGTTACTCTCTGATTTTGGTTTGTAACATCTTCTATCTCTTTTAAGTTTCGAAATTTTGCTTTTTGTGGGACAGCAAGATCTAAAAAAAATTAACTGATGATCATTGTCATTAAGGTGTCTATCACCAGTTCTTAAATGTGAAGTGTTAGAATTAGAGGAAGATGTCTTAGGTTTAGCGCCCTGTTTTTGCCAACTGGAATGTGGATATTCTGTGTCCTTAGTATATGATAGGATCTCATATCTATTGTTATACTGGCTGTAATTATTATGATCTTCCTGATGTTTTTTATGTGTAGTATGCTTCATATAAGATGGAGTAAAACAATTTGGTTCATTATGACGCCATGAGTGTTGCCTTGGTGTATGATGTGTATAACTATTCCTTCCATTTTGATATTGTCGTTGATCTGTGTCTCTATGTCTTTGTGTATTTTTAATTGGTGGATTATTAGTCCGTAAATTAGTTTGTTTAATATATGAGTGAGATTCACTCCTATTCTGGGGGTTTGTTTGGGTATTTGTGTGAGTGAAATTATTATCGTGGTTATGATTGACAGTGTAGTAATTACCTCTATATTCATAGTATCTATCATTCCCCATCTTTTTGTTCCCCATCTTTTTGTTGTTGTTATTCAAATTATAACTGTTATGAAGACTAGACTTTTTTTCTTCTTTCCTGAATTTATAATCTATAACTTGATCTTTTGTGTAGAGGTGGTGTTCCTCTCTTTGGTCTTTCTTGAGGTCCCTAAAGTCTATTTATTCCTTGCTGGAAGTAGTTTTCTTATTATAAGTATACACATTATCATTTCTGTAGTCTTCTAAGTCCCTACACAGTTTTTTGTGTTTAGCTTTAATAAGATCCTTAGTGAATTTATTATTTCTTTCTTGAATACTGTAATTAAGTTTTTTCCAATTGTCATCCAATTGATATATTTGAATTTTAGGGAGAAGAGTGTCTATGTTATTTATTTTGTCCAATTTGTGTTCCCTATATCTGATCAAGATTTTTATGAGGGAGATGGAAAAATCGTGGAAGGCTTTGTCCCAATCTGTTTTAAATTCCACCTACTCTAGTTCAAAGGCTGGGTGTTTATGCAATCTGAGTCCTCTAGGGATGATCCTGCCACTCTTTAGTGTTGCTATTAAGGAGTTTTTCAAGTTCCCTAAAAAGATCTAGAGGATTTTGATAATTTGATCCGTTAATACAAGTGTCACCATTTTGGATCAATAAGTCAGAGGCTCTTTGTCTAAGATGCCTTGCTGAGCAATCCCCAAAACTAATACTGTTCATGTTGTTTTAAAATTATTATGAAATTATTAAAAAATAAAAAAAGTAATTATTGTACAGATACCTACACTTAAACTAAACCAAACAAGTAAAGTGCAAAGATTGCTGAGTTAGTATGCGAATCTATAATGTTACTAGTATTACTATAAACCAATTCCAAATGAGTTATGGATGTTACAAGTATAGAAATCAAAATATTAAAATATAAAAATATTAAAATATACAATGTACAATATAAAATTGCAAAGTCAAAGTGCAAATAATTTCAAAGTCTAGATGCTCACAAAAAAAAGAGAAATGCTCCAAAATAATCCCTCGTTAACACAATTAGAACAAACATCAGAAGAAGATCTACTGGATCTATCTATTCATCAACAAAATATAGTGCATAGTAATTTAAAGAGAAAATCTAGCTTTTAACCCTATCAAGCTCAAGGAGAATACATAACCACATTTAACAAACTAGTTTGTGGTGATCTCAATAAACTTTGGGGAAAAAGAGGCAATACTTGGGTCAACAGGTACAATGACAACTTGACTCTGCATGAAAGGAAGACATTAAAATCCTTACAAGACAACAGCAACATAGTGATTAGAGCACTGCAGCTGATAAAGGGGGGGGGGTGGTCATACAAGACAAAACTGACTACCTCAAAGAAGCATATAATATTTTAAATGACAGCAGTACATATAAAAGACTATATTTTGACCCCACTACTAAATTTAAAAATAAATTAAGTACAATTCTCAGAGGCCAAAAATGAAAATATTCTGAAATGGGAGGAATTCCATTTCCTAGTGGAAAATCATCCAACAATTCCTACGGTCTATCACTTGCCCAAAGTGCATAAGACTCTCATTGAACCTCCGGGAAAGCCAATAATTTCAGGCATAGGATCCCTCACCAATAATCTTTCTGTTTATATTGACCATTATTTACAACCCATAGTCAAATTAACCAGAGCATACTTAGGAGATACAGTACACACTTTCAATATCTTTGAGGGTTTAGAGTGGTTTGATGATTATCTATGGATTACATGTGACGTATCGTCATTATACACATGCATCCCACACACTCTAGGTATTAATGTGGTACAGGAATCGTTAGAGAACACCGACATGTCAGATAAACATCTAGATTTTATTTTAGCAGGTATCAGTTTTATACTAAATCACAATTATTTTTGTTTTGAGGGTCAATTCTATCAACAAATACAAGGCACCGTGATGGGGACCACCTTTGCCCCATCGTATGCTAATCTTTTTATGAACCATTTCGAGGAGAAATATGTTTGGTCTAACAACCCCTACACAATGAATTTAGTTTGGTACTATCAGTATATAGATGACATAGTCATTATATGGAAAGGATCTGAGACAGAAACAGGAGAGTTCATCAAACATATTAATAATAACATCTATAATCTCAAATTTGTTTCCAAAATTGATAAACAACAGGTGGAATTTTTAGACCTTATATTGTTTGTGGATGAAAATAAGAAGGTAGCAGTAGCAAATTATCGCAAGCCTACAAAAATGGTTTCTTAAATGCAAAGAGTGGCCACCTTTCGAGGTGGAAAACCAACATCCCCCTAGGGCAGTACCAGAGAATTAAGAGGAACTGTACAAAAAAAGTTGACTATTTTAAAGAAATTAAATTTTTAGATGATAGATTTTTAGAGAAAGGATATGATCAAACCACTATCCAAACTGGAAAAAGAACGAGTTGATAGCATGGAAAGAGAAACCCTACTGATACCCAAAAATTGTATTCTAGACAAACAGAAGAATAACAATATTAGGTTTATTACTGCCTATAATCAAGGAAATAGGGAGATCCATAATATTCTTAAAAAGCATTGGGGGTTTTTAAAAGCAGATCCCATCTTAGGAGATATATTAGATGCAGAACCACTAGTAACCTTCAGGAAAAACAGAGATCTAAAGAACATATTAGCACCGACTAAGCTACGTAAGATCACAGAAGGAAATAACATTACCACATGGTTAACACAAAAACCAGGAACTTATAGGTGTGGAGTTAAGAAATGTGGTATGTGTAGTTCTGTCAGCACAGGGGATACTTTACATAATTTCAACCAATTAAAGAATTTCAAGATGAAATATAAATGTAACTGCAGCACTACCTACGTAGTATACCTTTTGAGCTGTGAGTGTAATCTAATATACATGGGTAAAACCAAAAGAAACGTACGAACTAGATTTAATGAACATGTCAATAACATCAAGGCAGGATTAAGAACTCATAGTGTCTCAGAACATTTTCGTATACATCATCACATGGATCCAAATAGTCTAAATATAAAAGTCATTGACTGGATCCCTAATAACAAATTTCCAAATAGGTTATTAACCTTGAGACGCAGGGAATCATATTGGATCTATACATTAGGATCCATGCACCCTCAAGGTCTAAATATTGAATTGGTCCTACAAGCTTTTATGTAATTTAGGAAAGACATCCACCGATTTATACTGTAGACGTTCAGTGTTATAGGGGTTTAATTTTTTTAGTACCATAATTATTTTTTTAGTACCATCTTTATTATTTTATTTTTATTATTATTAATATAATGTTTTATAGTTATTATACATAAATTCTGAAGTTTTGTCAACACAAACTGTTATAATGTTACACTTTGCCGACAGGGTTAATAAATCTACTACTGTGTATTCTGCTGGCTTTGCACTATTACATACTGACATAGTTGGTCTGTTATTCATGTTTAACAAACAACATGTTATAATCCGTAAAGTCCTATTCTTTATTGTGCTATTATTGACATTTTTGTTGTCCCTTATACTGTCAGTCAGCATTTCATCTGTTATCAATGTTTTTTTATACGGATGTGAACATTTCATTTATTTATTTAACGTTTTAATGATGTATTCCATTACTATATTATTATGTGTTTCATATATGCTAGGAACACTTTTAGTCAATTTAGAATTCAATATGAATTAATATATCTGTTTTTATTCTGTATTAACTTTTTACTTTGTATTAACTTTGATATTCCAAGGATACTTTGTGGCCGCTTTGTTGAAACTTACCATTGGCCAGATACAAACAGGAAGTCAACACATTGGCTCATTCATAAGCCGGTTTAGAGCCCTTGTTGGATACATGTTATTTCTTCTCTTGATAAAGTCGGACAAAACGCGCATAGAGATTACTCACGCTGTGTCTCTGCACTCTCCAAAATCGGCTCCATACTGACTGATCCCAGTTCAAACCCCAGACTTGGTACAGCACCGGCCGAGGTGGTGGAAACATTTGGATACAGAGTATTGCGGAACCGCTAGATGAGCAGATACACTGACATGCTGATTATTCTTTTTATTCCTGTAAGTTGCCATTTAGCTGTGTGTGCACTTGCCTATTAAATGTCTTTCACTTGAGTTGGGCTGCGCCTGTCTTCCTTTGTTTTTTCAGCTTCTAAAATATTGACCAGCAGTTCCCATAGCTAAAAAAAAAAAAGTTGCTGCTATAAATAATCACCAGGCATATATGCTTTCTTAAAATTAACCCATATTTTTCCATAATACTCACCCCCCCTCTATAAGACTTTTCATCTTCTCCCCCTCTTCTACGCTATTACATACTATGACTTCTATGTCCCTTTAAAGGAGGCAAACTGAATTCCTCCACTACACTAAGTGCAATACTATATATTTTCCCTTTACATACAGTCCTCTTTCCCTTTTTACTTAATATAACTGTTTCATTAATCTATCAACCCAACTCTTAATTCACTCTTAATATTTTCAATTTCATTCTCATTATCCAAATTCTAAAGTCTAAAGACGGCAGGAGAAGAGGATTTACATCTGAAAATGAGTTTGCCACCAAGATAAATATTCAGCACAAAAATAAATCTTACAGTCCTAACGTTCTTTGATATGTGTTCACACCTATCCCTATGAATACTTTTGTTGATGACAAATCTGTAGTGTGATTTGTCACTGAACCTTGTTGCGCCTGAATACCCAGCTAGCTGCAACAAATGTTTGGCTTTTGTCATCTGCCAAATCCAAACATTATTTAGACACAGCGTATGTGACTTGGAAGATTATAAAAAATAAGACGGTTAGAAATTTCACAGCTTCTCTTCAACTTGAGATAACTTCTGCTTAGAGTTATGTCACAGCATGAGCCGGTGGTGATAGAATATTTTTTTGCTTTTTTTTGCTTTTGTTAGAAGTTTATATACTGTGCATGGATCTGAGATTTCTCACCTAGTCACAACAGAAATATATAAATATTTCAGACACATATATTTCCTTCTATCAAAGAGACGTATAAGTGCAAAAAAGATTATACTCTGTGTTATAGCATTTTATTATTGAACTACCGCATATAACAATGTGTTTAACCCCTGCTGTTTAAACTTAAATCACAATTAATATAGAAGTGTCAGTTATATACGTCCTGATAATGGTAATTGGTTGATAGGTGCTTAAAAGTTATGCCCATTGGCTGCCAAGAACGTCTGGCAATTGCTCATTAGTTGATGGGTACAGTTTCTTATTAAACTGACACTTTCATTATTCAGATAGAGCATGCAGGTTAAGAGACTTAACAATTTAGTTCCATTATCAAACAGCGAACAGTCTTTTTACGTGCACACTTTCTGAGGCACCAGCTCCTACTGAGCATGTGTAAGAGTTCACAGTGCATATGTAAATGAGTCTGTGATTGGCTGATGGCTGTCACATGATACAGGGGGCCTGTACATTGAAGTATATTGTGAAATTTGTCAGGAAAAAAAACACTGCCCATTTATTATGCTCTTGCAATGCTATTGTATGTAATGGAAAATTTGTATTTTGAAAATCGTGTCCCAGATGGAACCAGATATTTCAAAAGACCTTGGCGCTGCAAAACGCTGCAGCTGAAACTAGTGATTGGATAAACCGTGACAATAGTCAAATGTTTAAAATATGAAACCTTTGGCCTCAGTAATGAGATAACTTCAGTAATGAGATAACTTATATTAAAAGAATACAATGTGAATTTATTTATACAATATTAAACATTATTACACATAAATTAAAAAAGCTGATCAGCAAAAGAGCAAAAATAATTGTAGCAATTAAATAGTAAGAATATAGCAATCAAACTAACTTGACACAATATAGCAACGCACAATATGGCACTATAGCAAATGTCAGTGTAGCATCAAAAAATCACAAAACAACCCTAGAGCTGATATGCGAAACAAATGTTGAAGGTCCAGAAAGAAGAGTGAACGGTCGAAATCCCCAGCTGATTCCTTGAGAAGCAGAGTGAGGCTGGAACGACAAACAGATCTTTGTCAAGCTCAAGATGAGCTTGACAAAGGCCCTGACCGGGCTGAAACGCGTTGCTCCTCCCACTCCACGCCACCTGACGTAACATTACCTACACAGACCGGTTTCTGTGTTAACTGCAGCTTTCAGCGGAGTATCTTTGAAAAATCCGGTATTGTTCCAAAGGCTTATCCGGCTCTGCTACAGCTTGCTAAAAGGGATCCATCGGCGCAGCAGCAACCAAGACACGGTGTAAGTAAAAGTGAACACCTTTTGTTTGGTTCTCTGCTTGTGTATGATTTGGATCTGTTTGTCGTTCCAGCCTCACTCTGCTTCTCAAGGAATCAGCTGGGGATTTCGACCGTTCACTCTTCTTTCTGGACCTTCAACATTTGTTTCGCATATCAGCTCTAGGGTTGTTTTGTGATTTTTTGATGCTACACTGACATTTGCTATAGTGCCATATTGTGCGTTGCTATATTGTGTCAAGTTAGTTTGATTGCTATATTCTTACTATTTAATTGCTACAATTATTTTTGCTCTTTTGCTGATCAGCTTTTTTAATTTATGTGTAATAATGTTTAATATTGTATAAATAAATTCACATTGTATTCTTTTAATATAAGTTATCTCATTACTGAAGTTATCTCATTACTGAGGCCAAAGGTTTCATATTTTAAACATTTGACTATTGTCACGGTTTATCCAATCACTAGTTTCAGCTGCAGCGTTTTGCAGCGCCAAGGTCTTTTGAAATATCTGGTTCCATCTGGGACACGATTTTCAAAATACAAATTTTCTGTTTTTGGTTGTGGAGATAGGGGTCTCCATTTTTTCCCTTGGTCTATTGGTGCCTTCTCCTTAGCGCAGGGCAACATTTTTCTTTATTTTTGTATTGTATGTAATGGCCTTTTAACTTTAATAGCATTCACTTCATATTTTTTATAGCCAAAAATAAGCTGTTTTATCATATACTGTAAGTGACATAATGTTTAGAAGAGCAATGTCCCTTTAACAACTTTCTGTGCACCTCAGCAGAGCTCTTCCTCTCAGCTGTATTATTTTCAGTGTGAGTGTAAGCCACGTGCACGTCAATCTATCAGAGCACACACAGGGGCCTATTTTTTATGTGTCTGGTGGACATGATCCGCTGTAGCGATCATGTCCGCCAGATATCGATAAATGCCGACAGCATACGCTGTCAGCATTTATAATTGCACAAGCAGTTCTGGTGAACTGCTGGTGCAATGCCGCCCCGTGCAGATTCGCGGCCATTCGTCCACTAGCAGGGGGTGTCAATCAACCCGATCATATGAGATTGAGCAAATTGCTGTCCGCTGCCTCAGAGGTATCGGACGAGTTAAGGAGAAGCGGTCTTAAGACCGCTGCTTCTTAACTCCTGTTTCTGGTGAGTCTGAAGGCTTGTGCAGAAACAGATATATTTGGCCCCATTCGGGCCATGATAAATCAGCCCCACAGTGTCACTACACTAGTCAAAAAAGGATGATCTCCCTGGAATCATTCTGAAGTAATTGATGACTCCAGACTAGTCATCAGAAGTCATCCTGAAGTTCGCCCACAGGCCCAAATATTTAAATGAGATGACTCTAGAGTAATTCACTGGCTGTTCATGCTTGTGATTTAATCAGTAAGGTAATCTGCTAATCACTGTGAAGTCATCACCCAGAAGTTACCTTAGCTGATGACTTTACAGCCTGATGATGTCTGATAATGTGAAAATGACTATTTTTATTTAAAATTAGTTTGATGATTATCAAATGACTCCAGGCTAGTCTCTACATTAATCCTGTTTGTCTTGGGTCACCAACTGACACCACAAGGTCTTACTGCACACTTATTGACAAATGTAGGTCAGATGCAATTAAAATAATAAAAACCTGTTTTCCGAATTTACTTCTATTTTCTATTTGTGACTATTCCTTTTATATGCTCACTTTGTAAGTCTCTAGTCACTACTGAGCATGTGCAAGAGTTCACAGTGTGTACATAAAAGTCTGTAATTGGATGATGGCTGTCACATGGTACAGTGGGCAGGGAAACAGAAACACTGAAATTTCTTAGAAAAAAAAAATTATATTGATAAATTGAAATTCAGTGCTATTGTGTTGTCTTTTTATGGTGCATTTGTAAATTATGCAAATCTCCATTTAATTGTCCTTTAATTGTATTAAAGGGGCATTAAACAGACATAAAACCTAAAAATGTTATTTTGGCATTCAGAGAGAGCAAACAATTTTAAAAAGTTTCAAATTGATTTATATGATCAAATATACTGGAGTACTGAATAGCAGGAAATTGTGCTGCCATCTAATGTTATCTAGCAAATGGATACCATTAATGCAAAATGCAAAATGTGCACGCTCCTGAGCGTATCTCTCTGATTTTCAACAAGAGATACTAAGAGAAAAAAGAAAATTTGAGAATAGAAGTAAATTAGAAAGTAATATAAAATTGCATTCTCTATCTGAATCATGAAAGACAAATTTGGGGTTTCATATCTCTTTAAATACCTTTTGCTTGTGTAAAACTCTGTAACCTGCAAATGTTGCAAAAATAAATTGCTGCTTTAGGTAATTTGCAGCACTTGAAAACATTGGTCACAGACTTTGCTTTCTGGTTTGTTTAGGGAGTGTAGGTCAAGTTTTACACAAAAACTGTTTGATGTACCTTCAAGTCTCATAACTTTAAAATTGAGCATTTTTTTAACCATATATCAATACAACTAATATTATTTTTAGATTGTACATATGTGACTTTTAGGAATATTTTTAACCTACTTTTTGGATTGGAATGTTTAAGATTTATCAAATAGAAATTTTATTTTCAAGGCATAGTCAGCATATTTTTACTCATTTTCTGTTAAAAGCTAGATTTTCTGACTCAGTAAACTCTAAAATTATTACAAATAGAGTGGCATTTTACTACACCACAAACATAACTCAGATCAGCAGATAAGCTGCATGTTATGGACCAGTAAACCGCCAGGGCCAGTGCCGTTTCTAAAGGTTTGATAAATGAAAGCCTTTGCAGACAGCACATTTTTGAAAGCCAATATTAATTTAAAAAGTTCCTGCCAGATGATTTTTTACTGTAAGTTCCAGGGAGAAAACGTACATTTTATATAGCATCAATATTGTTGTTTCAAGCTCAGAAGACAGGATTTGTGAAAATGAAATCTCTGGATCTCGCAGAGTTGAAAATAGCAATTATTTATCTTCTTACATGCTTATTTTAAAGTTATAAATAAATGTGTTAGTTTAAACTATTTATGAATATTGTATTTGTTTGCCTATGTTAAAGGCAAATAAAAATCAGGATTAAACTTTCAAGATTCACATAGAGCTTGCGATTTGAAAAAATTTCCAATGTGTTTTTATTATCGAATTTACTTTGTTCTCTTGCTATTCTGTGTTAAAGAGCATATCTAGGTAAGCTTCAGAGGATTTGTGTCTTGAAGACTATGGACTAGACTACAAGTGGAGCACGAAAATGCAAGCGTTATGGAGCAATAATACAGCTTGTGTAAGATCCACGCTACTTGCATGTTTTGCGCTTATATTACAAGACAATGTTTAATATAAATGTTGCGAGCTGAAGTATAATGTGCGCTACATTACTCATGGTGAACACAAATGTGAAAATAGTCTCCAGCACTCCAAATCTATTCAAAGGCAATTTTATTCCCATAAATTAGCAATGTTTCGGGGTCACAGCCCCTTACTCATGCTCATGATGAAGCATGAGTAAGGAGCTGTGACCCCGAAACGTTGCTAATTTATGTGAATAAAATTGCCTTTGAATAGATTTGGAGTGCTGGAGACTATTTTCACATTTGTGTTTATCTGTTGGAGGGATTGGCAGTACCCTTGGTCTTTCGTGCACTCCTTGTCCTCTGTGCTGTGCTCAATTTTTGCTTTTTGTGGACATTACTCATGGTGGATAGTGCAGATGACTAATTTCTGCCAGATAATAGATTTCTTGCTCACACTACAATTTATTTTGATTTATGGATTTTTTTTGGTTATTTGTTAATGCAAACTATAGCAGTTAATACCTCTTTTAAATAGCGCTAATATAGACAGTGTTATTTTGGATTGCGCACAAGAGAGCAAGTCGATGACTTGTAGTAGAAGCACAATTATAATGCTACTACCCATTGAAAGTATATGGCACACTATATGAGTATTGGGCGCATTAAAAAAGTGTTGGTTAATAATTTTAACAAACAACTTGTAATACCCTATCGTGTGTTATTGTTTGCATGAGGTTGAGTATAAAATAACACACTGTGCGGTATCAGTTGCTCTCAACTTATCTATGAGTATATTTATAACATTGTAACAAATATTGGTGCATACACTGCTGCCATATTGTACTCAAGACGTGCACATGTCTGAGTTTACCTAGGTATGCTCTTCAACAAAGATACTATAAAACAAAAAAGTAAATTTTTATAATAGAATATTTTTTATTTATTTAACCTCAAACACACCATTTAAAAATTGGTTGAGACAAAGGTGAAATGAATTTTCGCTATTTAATCACGACTATAAAAACAAAAGCTAAAAATTTTTGGGAAACATTCAAATCAGTGATAAGGGGGGAGATAAAGGCATACTTAGTGGGCAAAAAAAAACACGAAGCTAAGATCAAAGAACAGCAGGCCTCAAATAATTTGCGAAATTGCTTCAACGCATATATTAGCTATCCATCTGAAATTTGCTGGGATAAATAAATAAGGGCAAATAAGGAGAGAGAGACCCTACTTAGTCAAAAAATGAGACAGGAAGAGTTGAGATCTAGAGCTTTTCTTTATAGACATTCTGGGAAAGCAGGACAATTCTTGACTAATCTAGTAAAACTTAAAAAGAAAAAAACAATGTATTGAAGCAATTAAAATAGGGGACAAAAGATTCTCAGACATTAAGGATATCAGTAAACATATTTTTGAATATTTCCAAAAAGTGTATTTGGAAGGTAACATGTGCCCAAGCGCGAAAGCACAATTTTGGGAGCATGTGCGACTGCCTAAAATATCAAAGGAAAATCTTGAGCTCTTAAATATGCCTATATCACAGGAAGAGATAAGAAAAACCATAAAAGTAACTGCAGTTAACAAAGCGCCTGGCCTTGAATAAACTCCAATTGAACTCTACAAAATGATAGCAGAGGAGATAACCCCAACATTAGAAGTATTATTCAACACAATTTTTATACAAGGAGAGTAAAAGGGAAATATTTCACAACATCAATAATCTCATTGATATTAAAAAAAAGGCAAAAACCCTGAAGACTTCTATGCATATAGACCAATTTTGTTACTTAATAACGATTATAAATTGCTTACAAGTATTATTGCACAAAGACTTAAAAAAGTAATAGGTCTGCTAATCCATAAGGATCAGGTGGGCTTTATGCTGGGGAGAAATTCAACAATGAGCTTGAGGAAATTGCAGCTAATCATTCAGTATTACTGGCAAAAATTGAATACAAATGGAGTATTATCCAAAACTGATATTGCTATTATAACAGTAGACGCCGAAAAGGCATTTGATATGATTACGTGGGACAACTTATTTACAGCTATCCAGAAATTTGGAATTGTCGGCAATTTCCTCAGACTCATACAGACTATTTATAAGAACCCAAATGCAAATATATCAATAAATGGAAGTATATTTCCTAACTTCTTGTTACAAAAAGGTACGAGGCAGGGATGCCACCATATTTATTTAACATAGCAATTGAACTACTGGCTATACAGTTAAGGAAATAATTGGAAGGTATATGGTTAGGGAAAAGGAAAACTACATTACTACTATATGTGAATGATTTGTTATTTTTTATGAGACTCAAAAAGAAACATACCTATTCTAACACAAATTTTAGGAAATATTAGCGCCTTCTCAGGCTATGGGGTCAATTTATTAATGTGCGAGTGGACATGATACGATGTAGTGTTTTATGTCCGCTACACATCGATAAATGCCGACAGCATTTATTTCCTTTTTAGAAAAGACTCTAATATATAACCAATTTGGATTGATGTTCTAGGTTGTTTGAGAAAACACCACCAGTGTGGATATATTGGTATACATATGAGATTAGATGGTCTTAGATTGTTGTTTAACAGATGTAAACATGCAATTACATTTCTTTTGTTCCTTGACAAGCTGGAAATAGATTTGGACGGAAGTCATGTCGATATATCAGGTTGATTATATTTGAAAACTTCCACCAGGGTAGATACAGTGCCATTTACATGAGAACAGAGTATTGTTTAGGTTGGCAACACGTATTCAAGCAATGAAATGTTTCTTTGTCATACTTGAGATAAGATTCTGCCGTAAAAGCGTCCTGCGAGACTCAATGATGATAAATAATATGTTATTTTGTATTTCATCCTGTTGGATTATAAAAAAAAAAAAAAAAAGAAAAAGGAATAGTTTTTTTTTTTTTTAAAGCAATTTAACTAACTTTTCAATGTACTTCTATGATCTAATTTGCTTCATTCTCTTGATATCCTTTGTTGAAGAAACAGCAGAGCACATGGGTGAGCCAATAGCCTGAAGCATATATGCACAGTCACCACAGTCACCAATCAGCTGCTCCTGTGCATACCTAGGTATGCTTTTAAACAAAGGATACCAAGAGAACAAAACATATTAATTGAGTAGTTTCCCTGCTACATCCAGGCATAAAAAAAGGCCTCTTAAAAAAAATAAGCAAAAAAGGAAGGAGGTTTCCCACTATGTACTATCTTAAACAAAGAGTGAGAAAAATAAACTTTATCTGGGCTCATTTTCTAGAAAGGCCTGAGCTTTTTCTAGCTTATCAAAAATTAAAAACATACATCCTGATTTAAAGGGATAGTAAACACCAAGGGGCTGATTTAACATCTGTCGGCCGGACACGGACGGACACAAGTGAAATGCTTGTGCAAATCCGCCCCCTGCACAATCGTGGCCACTCGGCCGCTAGCAGGGGGTGTCAGATGGTGTCAGAGGTGGCGGAAGAGTTAAGGAGCAGTGGTCGCTTCTTAACTCTTGTTTCCAGCGATCTGGAAACTACCATGTAAGTAAGTCCCTGGCTTAATGCGCAGTGCTGCTTCGCTTACTTGCGAGATGGCACTCCGGGACCTTGCCGGTGTATGAACTGCCTAGGCCACAATATTCTGAGGCAGATAGGGCAAACCAACATGTCGACCCCTTACTCAATGTACGGGAGACCTCACAAAGCACGGCGTGCTCATCTAGCAAACAGTGTAAGCACCCAGAGTCTCCCACATGTATATCATGCCGCATGTTCATACATGTGCACTCCACCCTGTACAGTTTCCAGTTTATATATATATATATATATATATATATATATATATATATATATATATATATATATATGATCTGAAAAGTGGCACAAGCACCTTACTTTTTCTACTGCAAATACATCTACCTAACCTCTATAACCAAGCATTTTATTGACCTTAACTGTTGCTACTCTGCTCTGTTTCACATTGTCTTAAAGGGACAGTCAACTTGATTGATTGTATTGTTTAAAAAGATAGAAAATCCCTTTATTACCCATTCCCCAGTTTTGCATAACCAACACTGTTATATTAATACACATTTTACCTCTGTGATTACCTTGTGAATAAGCCTCTGCAGACTGCCCCCTTATCTCAGTTATTTTGACAGACATGCATTTTAGCCAATCAGAGCTGACTCCTAGGTAACTCCACGGAGGTGAGCACAATGTTATCTGTACGACACACATGAACTAACACTGTCTAACTGAGAAAAACTGTCAAAATGGATTAGAAATCAGTTAATGAGCCTAACTAGCTTTAGCTTTTAATAAAGAATACCAATAAAACAAAGCAAATGTGATGATAACATTACATTGGAACGTTGCTTTTAATTGCATGTCCTATCTGAATCATCAAAGTTAACTTTGACAAAACTATCCCTTTAAATAATAAATTGTGTTTCTCTTTTGTAACAGTAAAGTTTCATTGAGTCTCTAATTAACCTTTGGATTTTTTGTTCTTAATGTCATCTCCACCTTCATCAACTCTGTTATAGATGTTTGTAGCATCTGTAAATAATTAATATTAAGTAGATAATAAAAACTATATCCAGTTGTTAATCCATGATTTTTGCACCCACATTCTGCAGTTTGAACATCACTGACATTTTGCAAGAAAAACTTAAAATACAGTGCAGGCACTTTTACCCTCCACTTCTATAACTGTTGTTGTTTTGACTTAACCAGCCAGTACATTTTATAATCTGACAAATATGCAATTTTAAGGTACTTTTAGACTAATTATCACCAGCAGTTTCCTACTTTCCATTTGTTAGTCATGGTTCACCTACTTTGCACTAAAGGCATCATTCAAAATCAATCAAAATCACCCACTCAAATTTTTTCAGCAAATCCTACTTTCCAGTTCCCTTTATACTGTAAACTTAATGAAAAAAACAAAGTACATGGTACAAATTGGAAGAAGCCCAGTAAATCTAAATATTTATTTCACAAATGTTTATGAGATTTTAATCCATAGGAATTCCTACATGAAAATAAGAGTGAAACTTTAAAGGGATATAAAGGTAAAAAATTAAATGTGCATAGGTTCATTTCAGTTTTAAAAAGAAGCATTTGTCCTATATACTTCTAGTAGCAAATAACATAATTTATACTTACCTGATAAATTATTTTCTTTCCTGGCATGGAGAGTCCACAAATCAGATAGTTTACTAGTGGGAATTCAACTCCTGGCAACCAGGTGGAGGCAATTATGGAAAGAGAAGAAGACACAAATGGTATATAATTGTCGGAGGTTTAGAAAAATGACAAAAAGCCAACTTAAACATAAGGGTGGGTCGTGGACTCTCCATGCCAGGAAAGAAAACAATTTATAGGGTAAGTGTAAATTATGTTTTCTTTCCAATGGCATGGAAAGTCTACAAATCCATTCAATTACTAGTGGGAACTAATACCAAAGCTAGATTCCACAGAATGGAAGGGAGGGATACACAAGACAAGCGAACCTAAACAGAAGGCACCACCACTTGAAGAACTTTCCTCCCAAAAGAAGCCTCAGCTGATTCAAAAACATCAAATTGATACATTTATAAAATTTGGAAAAAATATGCAATGATGACCAAGTGGCCACCTTGCCAATCTGTTCCATAGAAGCATCATTTTTAAAGGCCCAAGAGGAAGCAACAGCCCTAGTGGAGTGAGATGTAATTTTCTCAGGAGGCTGCTGTCCAGCTGTCTCATAAGCCAATCGAAAAACCCTTCTTAACCAGAAGGAGAGAGTAGAAGAAGTGGCCTTCTGACCTCTCTGTTTACTAGAAAAGACAACAAAAAGAGCAGAAGATAGACGGAAATCTCTCCTAGCCTGTAAATAGAACATTAAAGAACGCACAACATCCAGATTGTGCAATAACAGCTCCTTCTTAGAGGAAGGATTAGGGCAAAATAAAGGAACAACAATTTCTTGGTTAATATTGCGTTCCGAGACCACCTTATATAGAAATCCTAACTTAGTACGGAAACCCGCCTTATCCGCATGAAGAATAAGATAAGGAGAATTACACTATGGAGCCGAAAGCTCCAAAACCCTACTGGCAGATGAGATTGCCAGCAGAAAAAAAACCTTCCAGGACATTAACTAGATATTTTTAAAAGACATAGGCTCAAATAGAGCCTGCTGCAGAACTTTAAGAACAAGATTAAGACTCCAAGGAGGAGCAATAGCCCTAAACACAGGTCTGATTCTAACCAAAGCCTGGACAAAAGATTGAACATCTTGCAAAATTACCAGACACTTCTGCAGAAGAAACGACAGAGCCGATATCTGACCCTTTAGGGTACTGACTGATAAAGCCTTCTCCAGGCCCTCCTGAAGAAAGGACAAAATACGGGGAATTCTCATCTGACTCCAAGAAAAACCCCTAGATCCGCACCAATGAAGGCATTTACGCCATACCTTATAATAAATCTTGCGAGTAACAGGCTTACGAGCCTGAATCATAGTCTCAATAACTTTCACAGAAAAACCTCATCTGGACAAGACTAAGAGGCCTATTTATCAAGCCGTCAACCACAAATACGCTGGAATTCAGCAGCATAAGTGGGGCGAGCTTGATTCACCCTAGTTATCAAAGCCTACAGACCAGGAAAAGTTGAAATCTGTGACGTAACATACGATTTGCCGGTCTCAGTCCGCCACAGATCGATGCTTAGGTCATTACAGATGTTCCGAATATAAATTCGGCACTATCTGACAACTTTTGCAAGTTATCAAACTTCTAACAGGTATGCTCGCCACTATTCTGGCCCAGCGTACCTGGTTTTCAATCCGCCACCCTGGAGGCCGCGGATGCCATAGGAATCAATGGGAGTCTGAAAGCAGCGAAAGCTCATGTTCGATGCTGCCCGATATCCCATTGATTTCTATTATAGAATAAAAATTACGTATACACCTAATACCCTAACATAAGCCCTGAGTCTAAACACCCCTAATCTGTCGCCCCAACATCGCCACCACCTACATAATGTTATTAACCCCTATCCTGCCGCTCCCGGAGCCAACCACAACTAAATAAAGTTATTAACCCCTATCCCACTGCTCCCAGAACCCACCACAACTAAATAAATATATTAACCCCTATCCCGCCGCTCCTGAAGCCCACCACAACTAACTAAAAGTATTAACCCCTATCCTGCCGCTCCCAGACCCCACCACAACCTAAATAAAGTTATTAACCCGTATTCTGCCGCTCCCAGACACCTCCGTAACTAACTAAATGTATTAACCCCTATCCCTCCGCTCCCGGAGCCCACCGCAACTAAATAAATGTATTAACCCGTAAACCCCTGGCCTCCCACATCACTACCACTTGCTAAACCTATTAACCCCTAAACTGCCAGCCCCCAACATCGCCATAAACTAAATTAAGCTATTAACCCCTAAACCTAACAACCCACTAACTTTACATTAAATATTAACTCATCCCTATCTTATAATAAATATAAACTTACCTTTAGAATTAAAATAAACTACATTAAACTACTAATTAACCTACCCTAACAATTATCCTAAAATTACATTAAACTATATTAAACTATTAATTAACCTACCCTAACTATTATACTAAACTTACATTCAACTATATTAAACTATTAATTAACCTACCCTTACTATTATACTAAAATAACATTACACTACAAATTAAATTAACTATATTACATATTTAAAAACCTAACCCTACTCAAATTATTTAATTCTACAATTAAAAATGACTAAGTTACAAAAAAATAACAACTAAGTTACACAAAATAAATAACAACTAAGTTACAAAAAATAAAAAACACTAACGGCTAGATTACGAGTTTTGCGTTAGGCTTAAAAAGCAGCATTACCCGGTCCTAATGCTGCTTTTTAACGCCCGCTGGTATTACGAGTCTTGCAGGTACAGGTGTACCGCTCACTTTTTTGGCCAGACTTGGAAATACCGCAAATCCACTTACATAAATTGCGTATCCTCTTTTTTTCTTTAGGACTTGCATAGCGCCGGTATTATGAGTCTGCCAAAAAGTGAGCGGTAGACCCTCTACTGTCAAGACTGGTACCACATTTTAAAGTCAGTAGTTAAGAGTTTTACACAACAATGCCATAGCATAAAACTCTTAACTAAAGTGCTAAAAAGTACACTAACACCCATAAACTACCTATTAACACCTAAACCGAGGCCCTCCCACATCACAAACACTAAAAGAAAAAGGTTAACCCCTAATCTGCCAAACCGGACATCGCCGCCACTATAATAAATATATTAACCCCTAAACTGCCGCACTCCCGCCTCGCAAACACTAGTTAAATATTATTAACCCCTAATCTGCCGTCCCTAAAATCGCCGCCACCTACCTACATTTATTAACCCCTAATCTGCCGTCCCCAACATCGCCGCCACTATATTAAAGTTATTAACTCCTAAATCTAAGTCTAACTCTAACCCTAACACCCCATAACTTAAATATAATTAAAAGAAATCTAACAAAAAAATCCTATCATTAACTAAATTATTCCTATTTAAAACTAAATACTTAACTGTAAAATAAACCCTAAGATAGCTACAGTATAACTAATAGTTACATAGTAGCTAGTTTAGGATTTATTTTTATTTTACAGGCAAGTTTGTATTTATTTTAACTAGGTAGAATAGTTACTAAATAGTTATTAACTATTTAATAACTACCTAGCTAAAATAAATACAAAAGTACCTGTAAAATAAAACCTAACCTAAATTACAATTACACCTAACACTACACTATAATTAAATAAATTAACTGAATTAATTACAATTAAAAAAATTACATACAATAACCTAAATTAAATTAAATTAGCTAAAGTACAAACCCCCCACTAAATTACAGAAAATAATAAACAAATTACAGAAATTTAAACTAATTGCACCTAATCTAATAGCCCTATTAAAATAACCCCCCCCCCCTCAAAAAAAAAAAAAAAAAACCCTAGCCTAAACTAAACTACCAATAGTCCTTAAAAGGGCCTTTTGCGGGGCATTGCCCCAAAGTAATCAGCTCTTTTACCTGTAGAAAAAAAAATACAAACAACCCCCCAACAGTAAAACCCACCACCCACACAACCAACCTCCCAAATAAAAATCTATCTAAAAAAACTTAAGCTCCCCATTGCCCTGAAAAGGGCATTTGGATGGGCATTGCCCTTAAAAGGGCAGTTAGCTCTTTTGCAAGCCCAAACCCCTAATCTAAAAATAAACCCACCCAATACACCCTTAAAAAAACCTAACACTAACCCCCTGAAGATCGACTTACCAGGAAACATCTTCATCCAAGCCGGGCAAAGTGGTCCTCCAGACGGGCAGAAGTCTTCATCCAAGCCGGGCAGAAGTGGTCCTCCAGATGGGCAGAATTCTTCATCCAGACGGCATCTTCTATCTTTATCCATCCAGTGCAGAGCGGCTCCATCTTCAAGACATCCGACGCGGAGCATCCTCTTCTTCCAAAGACTAAAACAGAATGAAGATACCTTTAAGTGACGTCATCCAAGATGGCGTCACTTAGATTCTGATTGGCTGATAGAATTCTATCAGCCAATCGGAATTAAGGTAGAAAAAATCCTATATGGAACATCCAATAGAATGCAAGCTTCTATTAGTCAATCAGAATCTAAGGGACCCCATCTTGGATGACGTCAATTAAAGGTACCTTCATTCTGTTTTAGTCGTCGGAAGAAGAGGATGCTCCGCGTCGGATGTCTTGAAGATGTAGCCGCTCCACGCCGGATGGATGAAGATAGAAGATGCCGTCTGGATGAAGACTTCTGCCCATCTGGAGGACCACTTCTGCCCGGCTTGGATGAAGACTTCTGCCCATCTGGAGGACCACTTCGTCCGGCTTGAATGAAGATGTCTCCCGGTAATTCGATCTTCAGGGGGTTAGTGTTTTCTTAAGGGTGTATTGGGTGGGTTTATTTTTTAGATTAGGGGTTTGGGCTTGCAAAAGAGCTAACTGCCCTTTTAAGGGCAATGCCCATCCAAATGCCCTTTTCAGGGCAATGGGGAGCTTAGGTTTTTTTAGATAGGTTTTTATTTGGGGGGTTGGTTGTGTGGATGGTGGGTTTTACTGTTGGGGGGGTTGTTTGTATTTTTTTTTACAAATAAAAGAGCTGATTACTTTGGGGCAATGCCCCGCAAAAGGCCCTTTTTAAGGGCTATTGGTAGTTTAGTTTAGGCTAGTTTTTTTTTTTATTTTGGGGGGGCTTTTTTATTTTAATAGGGTTATTAGATTAGGTGTAATTAGTTTAACTTTCTGTAATTTGTTTATTACTTTCTGTAATTTAGTGTTTTTTTTTTTGTGCTTTAGCTAATTTAATTTAATTTAATTTAGGTAATTATATTTAATTTAGTTAATTTATTTAATTATAGTGTAGTGTTAGGTGTTAGTGTAACTTAGGTTAGGTTTTATTTTACAGGTAAATTTATCTTTATTTTAACTAGGTAGTTATTAAATAGTAAAAAAAAAAAACTAAGTTAGCTACAATGTAACTATTAGTTATATTGTAACTAGCTTAGGTTTTATTTTACAGGTAAGTATTTAGTTTTAAATAGGAATAATTTAGTTAATGATAGGAATATTTATTTTGATTTATTTCAATTATATTTAAGTTAGGGGGTGTTAGGTTTAGGGTTAGACTTAGGTTTAGGGGTTAATAACTTTAATATAGTGGCGGCGAAGTTGGGGCGGCATATTAGGGGTTAATAAATGTAGGTAGATGGTGGCGATGTTAGGGCCGGCAGATTAGGGGTCAATAATATTTAACTAATTTTTGTGAGGCGGGAGTGCGGCGGTTTAGGGGTTAATATGTTTATTATAGTGGCAGCGACATTGGGGGAGGCAGATTAGGAGTTAATAAGTGTAGGTAGGTGGCGGCGACATTGGGGGCTGCAGAGTAGGGGTTAATAAATATATTGTAGGGTTCTGCGATGTTGGGGGCAGCAGATTAGGGGTTCATAAGTATAATGTAGGTGGCGGCAGTGTCCAGAGCGGCAGATTAGGGGTTAATAATTATAATTTAGGTGTTGGCGATATCAGGGGCAGCAGATTAGGGGTTAATAAGTGTAAGATTAGGGGTGTTTAGACTCAGGGTTCATGTTAGGGTGTTAGGTGTAGACATAAATGTTATTTTCCCTTTGGAATCAATGGCGCTGCGTTAAGGAGATTTACGCTGCTTTTTTTCAGGTATTAGGCTTTTTTTCTGCCGGCTCTCCCTGTTGATTCCTATGGGGAAATCGTGCACGAGCACGTACGACCAGCTCACCGCTGACTTAAGCAGCGCTGGTATTGGAGAGCGGTAATGAGCAATATTTTGCTCAACGCTCACTTCTTGCCTTTTAACGACGGGTTTGTAAAAACTCGTAATACCAGCGCTGCAGGTAAGTGAGCATTGAGTGAAAACTGCTCGTTAGCACCGCATAGCCTCTAACGCAAAACTCATATTCTAGCCGTTGGTTACAAAAAATAAAAAACACTAAGTTACACAAAATAAAAAATAAATGATCAAATATTTAAACTAATTACACCTAATCTAATAGCCCTATGAAAATAAAAAAGTCATTTAAAGGAACCTTCATTCTTCGTTAGGACTTTGATTGAAGAGGATGGCTCCGCGTCGGCTGGATAGAAGATGGCTCGGCTCCGGAAGGATGAAGATAGAAGATGCCACCTGGATGAAGATGTCTGACGGTCTGGATGTCCTCTTCTGCCCGGATAGGATGAAGACTTCTGCCGGTCCGGATGTCCTCTTCTGGCCCATCGGTGCCTGGCTGGGTGAACACGGCTCAAGGTAGGGTGATCTTCAGTGAGGTAGTGTTAGGTTTTTTTAAGGGGGGATCGGGTGGGTTTTAGAGTAGGGGTGTGTGGGTGGTGGGTTGTAATGTTGGGGGGGGGTATTGTATTTCTTTTTTTTACAGGTAAAAGAGCTGATTACTTTGGGGCAATAGCACTAAAAGGAAAGTTCCAACTAGTCCTTTAGAAAAAAATTTGCCCCACTAGGGTTTTAACCGGACAATTTACTTATTCAAATACCCTCAGGAATGCTTCAAGGTATTTAAAGGGCCTCAGTAATTGAATAGACAGAATTTTATCTGAATATTATTTATTATTTAATAAACCAGTGCCTGCCGATGTGCTCAGCATATGTCAAACAGTTCTTTGATTTGGAAAATATAGTCTATAGCTCATATGTACAGCCTCTATTTAGATCAATTTTTGTTTTATCACGAACTTGGATAGGTAAACATACAAATGTCCCAATTATACTCGATAATACAGGTTACTCAGATAGAATTTCTCACCAGCTGTGGGTATCCTGCTCTCCCAGGCTACAGCCTGTCCACCAGCGCGGAACGAGCGCACCTCTAGCCGGGCTTCTCCTTCAATACTGTGTCCTGTATCGAGTAACGTCCTGTTAGCCAATAGGAACAAGATGGTGACGTATCCAACGTGTCACTTGCGCCACTCCACCAATGGTAATCCGATAGGTTGACGTTTCCCACTCGTCATCCGTCAGTAACCAATTAGGGCGCGTTGAGGATATCCAATGACCATCCAGGGGTCGGCCTCCACTTGCGATGTTCCGTTGGTACACAAACAGGGAAAAAAATATAAATAAAAGTACTTGCCATAATGAGACAAATGTATGTAGTGAGGCTTCACTGTACACACGCAGGCATAGGTATTGAGAGCGGCCCTTATATAAAAAACTGAAGGGGGTAATTATTTACTTCCTCCTCACTGAGGGTAACTCCGGTGGGCTTAGCAGATGGTGCTGGCTTGTGGTAAAAAGTACACAATCGAAAAAAAGCAGAAAAGCATGCCAGGCACCAAAATTAAATAAAAATCGTATTTTATTAGTATTCCATTAAAAATATAATATTACAGAAAGAGAAATGTGGGGGGACCCCCAAGCAAAACAGACTAACGCGTTTCGGCTAGGAGAGCCGTACTCATAGTCCATAAAACCACTAAGAATACACTGATTTAATTACCCAGTGTTCTAATTCTATTGGTTGGCCATCTAATTGAAATTTAAAGGTACAGCGCCTCAAGCATTTAAAGCACCTTTGTGTTTTAGTTTTACATAGTTTATAAATAGATACCTTAGTAATTTCATTAAAAGGCCAAATGGGGGTGAGAGAAATTAAATAACATATATACAATAACAGACATAATGTTGTCACCGGACTTGCTCAACTATAAATGCTCATAAGGAATACATGTAACAGTACATAGTTCAAGGTTATAGCCAGATTAAAATTAGTTGGTCTAAAAAGAAATACTGATATATAATTCTTCAGTTCCATTATACACATTAGTAGGTAAAAGGTATATTACCATATTCAGCCTGAGATAGTAAAAAGTGACAAAAAGTTATAGTGAGCCCATGACTAGAGGCGCTGGTCATATACTCATAACCCTATATTAGTGTAAAAATACTATTGACCACTTGGATAGATAGTGATCCTACACAGTTCTATATTATATCTTATAGGGGGGAGTAACCCCAAACGAGCCCAATGGTAAATGTAAATGAGCCTATGACTAGAGGACAATATATCTATCCAAAATGGACAATCACAAATAAATACACATAAATTTAACCTCGAAAAACCCTGAGACCTATAAACTAGAGCCCCAGAGTGAAAGTGGTTATCTTCAATATATATATAGAGATGAGCCTATGACAAGAAGACAGTGTAAAAGGCTATATGTAATTAGTTAGTTACACTGATTAATTGGACCGATATCTATTCCCTAGGTCCCTATGTACTAACGTTGTCTTCAGTATTAATAATGAGCCTATGACTAGAGGACAGTATAAGAACTAAATGAAATTAGTTAAATATATGGTCAGGTAGAGCTAATACCTTTTTAATAGGTCCCTACAGACTAGATTAATGTATGTTTCCAGAGAATAACCAGAATACAATGTCATTTTCATGACTGTGGGTGAGTTAAAGGCCCATGGGTAAAATGTGGAACTAAATTAGTCCCTCACTTCCAATAATTAATGAAATCGTATTCTGAATTTAGGCCCCAAGGTCTCTTAGTTTGGAGCCTAAATATCCAATACATCTCTTGTCTTGACAGGACGTCAAAACGGTTACCTCCTCTCTTCTGGTGTTGTACCTTTTCGATAATCATCCATTTAAGGGAATGACAATCTTTATCATGCTTTTGTACAAAGTGGGTTACCAATGTAGTGCTACTCTTGCCTACCCTAATCGTGGACAAATGTTCGCGTATTCTGGAGCGGACATCCCTAGTGGTCAATCCTACATATTGCAAATTGCACAATGTGCACCACAGAAGATAGATGCAATACGTAGATCTGCAGTTGACACAAGAGGAGATATCAAAGGTTTCCCCAGTCACTGCTGAAGTGAAAGAGGTACCAACCTGTACGTGCTCACATGCCTTGCATTGTGAATATCCGCACCTGTATGTTCCTCTATGGCTTAGCCAGGAGGAAGCAGCTCCCATTTCAGGTCTAGATCTTTTTAGTTGAGAAGGGGATACGAGGTTACCTATAGACTTATTCCTCCTATAGGAAAACCTACACCCTCTTTTAACCGTTTCTGTGAGAGCATCATCAGCCACCAGTAGTTTAAAGTGGTTACGGATAATACCACAAATCTGTGTATACTGGGCTGAGTAATCTGTCACGAAGGTTAATGTGTTGTCTGTACTCTTTTTTGGAGTGGGTTTATCCCTTAAAAGGGTTTCCCGTGGCATATTATTTACTTCATTTCTGGCTCTCTTGATGATTTTTTTGCTGTATCCTCTTTGTTGCAGGCGTTTTTCCAAATCATCTGCATGAGTGGCATAGGTTTGGGGTAAAGTACAGTTGCGTTTAATACGCACAAATTGGCCCTTTGCCACAGAATACGGCATGTGTTTGGGATGGCAACTCCTTGCGTGTAATAGGCTATTCCCTGAGATAGGCTTCCTATACACTTGTGAGGAAGCCTTACCCAAAGAGCAGCCCCTCAGCTCAAGGTCCAGATAATGTACCTGATCTTTGTTATACTCAAATGTGAATTTTAGGTTCACTTCGTTTTGTCCCAGAATACAATGTCATGAAAATGACATTGTATTCTGGTTATTCTCTGGAAACATACATTAATCTAGTCTGTAGGGACCTATTAAAAAGGTATTAGCTCTACCTGACCATATATTTAACTAATTTCATTTAGTTCTTATACTGTCCTCTAGTCATAGGCTCATTATTAATACTGAAGACAACGTTAGTACATAGGGACCTAGGGAATAGATATCGGTCCAATTAATCAGTGTAACTAACTAATTACATATAGCCTTTTACACTGTCTTCTTGTCATAGGCTCATCTCTATATATATATTGAAGATAACCACTTTCACTCTGGGGCTCTAGTTTATAGGTCTCAGGGTTTTTCGAGGTTAAATTTATGTGTATTTATTTGTGATTGTCCATTTTGGATAGATATATTGTCCTCTAGTCATAGGCTCATTTACATTTACCATTGGGCTCGTTTGGGGTTACTCCCCCCTATAAGATATAATATAGAACTGTGTAGGATCACTATCTTTCCAAGTGGTCAATAGTATTTTTACACTAATATAGGGTTATGAGTATATGACCAGCGCCTCTAGTCATGGGCTCACTATAACTTTTTGTCACTTTTTACTATCTCAGGCTGAATATGGTAATATACCTTTTACCTACTAATGTGTATAATGGAACTGAAGAATTATATATCAGTATTTCTTTTTAGACCAACTAATTTTAATCTGGCTATAACCTTGAACTATGTACTGTTACATGTATTCCTTATGAGCATTTATAGTTGAGCAAGTCCGGTGACAACATTATGTCTGTTATTGTATATATGTTATTTAATTTCTCTCACCCCCATTTGGCCTTTTAATGAAATTACTAAGGTATCTATTTATAAACTATGTAAAACTAAAACACAAAGGTGCTTTAAATGCTTGAGGCGCTGTACCTTTAAATTTCAATTAGATGGCCAACCAATAGAATTAGAACACTGGGTACTTAAATCAGTGTATTCTTAGTGGTTTTATGGACTATGAGTACGGCTCTCCTAGCCGAAACGCGTTAGTCTGTTTTGCTTGGGGGTCCCCCCACATTTCTCTTTTTGTAATATTATATTTTTAATGGAATACTAATAAAATACGATTTTTATTTAATTTTGGTGCCTGGCATGCTTTTCTGCTTTTTTTCGATTGTGTACTTTGGGGCAATGCCCTGCAAAAAGCCCTTTTAAGGGCTGGTAAAAGAGCTGATTACTTAGTAATTTAGTTTAGGGTAGGGAATTTTATTATTTTGGGGGGCTTTTTTATTTTATTAGGGGGCTTAGATTAGGTGTAATTAGATTAAACTTCTTGTAACATTTTTTTATTTTTTGAAATTTAGTGTTTGTTTTTTTTTGTAATATAGTTTAGTTTATTTAATTGTATTTTATTTTAGATAATTGTAGCTAATTTATTTAATTAATTTATTGATAGTATAGTGTTAGGTGTATTTGTAACTTAGGTTAGGATTTAATTTACAGGTAATTTTGTAGTTATTTTAACTAGGTAGCTATTAAATAGTTATTAACTATTTAATAGCTATTGTACCTAGTTAAAATAAATACAAAGTTGCCTGTAAAATAAATATAAATCCTAAAATAGCTACAATGTAACTATTAGTTATATTGTAGCAAGCTTAGGGTTTATTTTATAGGTAAGTATTTAGTTTAAATAGGATTAATTTATTTAATTATAGTAATTTTATCTAAATTTATGAAAAATAGATTTGTTAGGGGGTGTTAGGGTTAGACTTAGGTTTAGGGGTTAATAACTTTATTATAGTAGCAGCAACATTGGGTTCGGAAGACTAGGGGTTAATAATTGTAGGTAGGTGGCGACGACGTTGGGGGGCAGATTAGGGGTTAATAAATATAATGTAGGTGTCGGCGATGTTAGGGGCAGCAGATTAGGAGTTCATAGGGATAATGTAAGTAGCGGTGGTGTCGGGAGCGGCAGATTAGGGGTTAATAGTATAATGCAGGTGGCGACGATGTTGGGGGCGGCAGATTAAGGGTTAATAAGTGTAAGGTTAAGGGTGTTTAAACTCGGGGTTCATGTTAGGGTGTTAGGTGTAGACTTAGAATGTGTTTTCCCATAGGAAACAATGGGGCTGCGCTAGAAGCTGGACGCTGCTTTTTTAAAGGTGCTAGGTTTTTTAAATCCGTCTCAGCCCCATTGTTTCCTATGGGGAAATCTTGCACGAGCACGTTTTAGCCAGCTTACTGCTACTGTAAGCAACGCTGGTATTACAGTGAGATGTGGAGCTAAATTTGCTCAACGATCACTTTTCTGAGGCTAACGCAGCCATTCAGAAAACTTAATTGTAATACCAGCGTTGTTTAAAGTGTGCATGGAAAAAAAGGCTCGTTAGCCCCACAGGTCTTTACCGACAAAACCCAGGTTGTTCACCAAAAATGGGCCGGCTTCTAAACTTACATTTTTGCTTTTCAAATAAAGAAACCAACGTAATCTGCGGGTAAGTATTGCAAAACTAGAAATCTTGGCTCCCAGCCTAACAACTGGCATCACAGATAAAAGTATTATCCAGCTTTAGAGCCTTGATCCTATCCTGGATTTCCTCTTTAGTAGTCTCCTTTGCAATTAGATCAGACAAAGAGTCACACCAATAAGAGGCTGCACCAGCAACTGTCACAATACTAGCAACTGGTTGCCACTGCAAACCCTGATGAAGAAATATCTTTCTTAAATGTCCAGTGTCTTATCCATAGGGGCAGAATTTACGCGTGAATTTACACTGTTTACGCGTGAGTCTTCAGGCTCGCCGGAAACAGAAGTTATGAAGCAGAGGTCTAAAGACCACTGCTCTATAACTTGTCTGCTGCCTTTGAGTCTGTGGTCTTCAATCCACCCGATCCTAAACGATCTGGCTGATTGTGACACCCGCTGCTAGCGGTTGATTAGCCGCAAATCTGCAGGGCTTGTGCAATGATAAACGCCAACAGGGTATGCTGTCGGCATTTATCATTGTGCGTTGGACATGATCCGCTACATCATATCATGTCTGTCCACACTTTAGTAAATCGGCCCCATAGGGTTTTCTAAAAAAGGAACTATCCTCAAGAGAAATAGTAGTTCTCTTGGCTAAGGTAGATATAGCGCCCTCTACTCTAGAAACAGTGCGCCACAGATCTTGCACTGAATCAGCCACAGTAAACATCTTTTAAACACAGGAGATGGATTAAAAGGAACACCCGGTTTCTCCCATTCCTGAGATATAATGTCAGACATGCGATCTGGAACAGGAAAAATCTCCACAGATTTAGGTTTGACATCAAAAACTCTATTCAGTTTATTAGCCCTTTTAGGAGCCTCTGCAACAGTTTTAGAGTCATTAAAAAGTAAACAGAGATGCTCCAATTTAAATCTAAAAATAACTTTCTCAGAATCTATTGTACTAGGAACTGCAGATTCTAAATCAGAGATCTTGTCCTCAAAAGCTGCAGAGGAATGATCCTCGCTAAATAACTGGAAAAGACTAACCAAATCATTCTTTGCGGAATCAGAACCCATATAAATATTCTAAGATTTCCTCTTCCCTTTACCAGAAATAGGTAAAGCATTTAGGGCTACAGAAACTGCAGAAGTCAACTTGCAGCAAAATATTTAGGCAATCACACACTCCCAGAGACTGACTGAGAGGACCCGCAGGGCACTGCATGTGAATCTGTCAAAGACTGGGACATGTTAATAGAAGGCTGAGACAACCCCTGAACAGTATTATCCTGAGGAAAAGAAGGCTCAGGTAAGGAATCCTTATCCTTAGATAAGAAAAGGCAAGTGGAACAAAATTGCACAAGAGGTATAACCTGGGCATCTGCACAATAAAGACATTTATTAAATGATAGAGAAAGCTTGGGATCGGCTTCCATAGTAAATAAAGTAGCCCTTTATTTCCCTTATACTGTAATTTCAATATAGAAAAATTAGAAAAAAACTCTAAGTATAGATAAATAATGATTAAAAACCAGCACCTCTACACCCCAACCGGTAACCAGGAATCCAATCCACACCAGCAGATAAATCCTATTCAAACTGCAGATCCTAGAAAGCTGCAAACATCAGAGAGAAGCGACAGGCAGGAAAAATGATCTAATGCCTGAAAAGAATCCGTCTCTAAACAACCGGCAATAAATCCCCAACTTTTAAAATGTATATTCAGTCCCAAAAGGATCCACCTTGTACTTTAAGTATCCTTTTTTTTTAAAAAAAAAAAAAAAAGGAACTTCTTAGTGCTGCATCCTTCTCACCTAGAAGTTAAAAGCACTTACCTGTGGATCTGCTGTAGGGCAGGTACAGCAACAGGTGTGACAGAATCCTCACTGACAAAGACCTGTAGATAAAGAAGAAACTGAGTAACCAAACCTGGTTTTCTATATAGGGGTAGCAAAAATGTTGGATGGTAAGCAAAGACTACCTCGCCATCTTCCGACTGATAAAAGCCACCATTACTCTTACTAAAGAGAATTACATGGACACAGCATAACCCCAAACCTTGCTTGCAGGGAAAAGTACCCATTAAAGGATTAACAACATGATTTCTTCAGACATCTTCTTCGCACATCACCTAAAATGTTACACAGGCAAAGAATGACTGGGGATTGTGGGTAATGGGAGGATACTTGAAGCTTTGCTGGGGTGTTCTTTGCCTCCACCTGGTGGCCAGGAGTTGAATTCCCACTAGTAATTGAAGGGATTTGTGGACTTTCCATGCCATTGGAAAGAAATGCTTATTATTATTATTGGTTATTTGTAGAGCGCCAACAGATTCTGCAGCGCTAAATGCTTCTAGGAAAATGTATTAGTATTTTACTGTGGCATACACACATATTATTATTTTATTTATTATGCTTTATTTATAAAGTGCCAACACATTCTGTAGCGTTGTCCATAGGTACAATTTGTTTAAATAACACAATGATAAAAAAACTTGTAAAAGACAAGACAAAATTTGACAAACAAATACAGGAGGAATTTAGGACCCTATTCCGGTGGGAATTTACAATCTAGGAGGGTGAAAAGCAGGAGGTGAGCATTGCAAGGGTGAGAATTATGGTAATACAGATTTGGATAATGGCAATTGTTAGGCAAGTGAAATTCATTTGTTACTGAGTTGGGTGGTAGGCTTGCCTGAACAAAAAATGTCTTTAGGGAGCATTTAAAAGAAGGCTGATTAGGGGAAAGTCTGACAGCACAAGAAAGTGCGTTCCAGAAGGTTGGTGCTGCACAAGAGAAGTCCTACAGTCTAGCATTTTACCTAGTTAAAATATAAACTTGCCTGTAAAATAACAATAAATCCTAAAATAGTTACAATGTAATTATTAGTTATATTACAGCTATATTAGGGTTTATTTTATAGGTAAGTATTTAGTTTTAAATAGGATTAATTTAGTTAATAAGAGTAATATTATTTAGATTTATTTAATTAATATTTAAGTTAGGGGGTTGTTAGGGTTAGTGTTAGACTTAGGTTTAGGGGTTAATAATTTTAATATAGTGGCGGCGGTGTAGGGGAGGCAGGATAGGGGTTAATACATTTATTATAGGTGGCGGCGGTATAGGGGGGGCAGGATAGGGGTTAATAGGTATTATGTAGGTTGCGGCGGGGTCTGAGAGCGGCGGTTTAGGGGTTAATATATTTATTTGAGTTGTGGCGGGGTCTAGGAGCGGTGGTTTAGGGGTTAATAACTTTATTTAGTTGCGGGGGGCTCCGGGGGCGCCGGTATAGGGGGTAGAACAGTATAGTATAGTGTGAGTGCTTAGTGACAGGGGTATCAATTAAGCTGTAAAAAAACCGAAGAGTAGCTGATTGATGATTGATAACTATCACAGTCCACTGCTCATCGCCCCGTACTTGGTGTGCGGCTTTTTGACAGATTTGATAACTTTGGCGAGCGTATTCAGGTCTGCGGCGGTGATGTGAGGCGAGCTTAGGCAAGCGTATTGGGCCGGCGAATGCAGGTAAGTACGGAGCTTCATAAATAGAGGCCATAGAGAAAACAATGGAAAATGATCATTTTATTACTTAACTATCCTGCATCCCACTGAGAATGTAAATCTCTTCTGCTGGCTGTGTATACTGAGGCCTATTCAATAGCCTAATTTATACTCCAGTATAAATTTGTTCAGTGTAGGTGGTGATACCACAGGCTAAATCAGCTATTTGAAATGCTGAAATAGTAGTAAAGGAGCTACTTGTAACCAATTTAATACACTCTAGCAGGTTAAAAGGATCACTGGGAATAATTTAAAGGGGAGAATTTTCTGGGGTGAACTGTCCCTTTAAAGGGACACTAAACCCCCCAAAAAATATTTCATGATTCAGATAGAGAATACAATTTTAAACAAGATTCCAGTTTACTTCTATTATCTAATTTGCTTCATTCTTAAAATATCCTTTGCTGAAGAAATAACAATGCCCATGGGTGAGACAATCACACAAGGCATCTATGTGCAGCCACCAATCAGCAGCTACTGAGCCTATCTCTATATGCTTTTCAGCAAAGGATATCAAGAGAATGATGCACATTAGATAATAGAAGTAAATCAGAAAGTTTCAAATTGCATGCTCTTTCTAAATCATGAAAGAAAAAAATTGAGTTTCGTGTCACTTTAACATATGAGTATATTTTAATAAATAAACACAATTGATCTCACACCCACTAATAAAAACAACACACAGTACAATAGTTTGTGAAGAAAAATGAGATGGAACAAGGGATGGATTTTATGATCTGAATGTGGGAATTTATTTTTGAAGCTCTAAAGCAGAACTGTACTTTTCAGGGACTGCCATTAGAATTGCATGTACTGTATTGTTACATTCTTATCTTTGTTGCATGTACTGTATTGTTACATTCTTACCTTTGTTGCATGTACTGTATTGTTACATTCTTATCTTTGTTGCATGTACTGTATTGTTACATTCTTATCTTTGTTGCATGTACTGTATTGTTACATTCTTATCTTTGTTGCATGTACTGTATTGTTACATTCTTACCTTTGTTGCATGTACTGTATTGTTACATTCTTGTCTTTGTTGCATGTACTGTATTGTTACATTCTTATCTTTGTTGCATGTACTGTATTGTTACATTCTTATCTTTGTTTCATGTACTGTATTGTTACATTCTTGTCTTTGTTGCATGTACTGTATTGTTACATTATTATCTTTGTTACATGTACTGTATTGTTACATTCTTACCTTTGTTGCATGTACTGTTTTGTTACATTCTTATCTTTGTTGCATGTACTGTATTGTTACATTCTTACCTTTGTTGCATGTACTGTATTGTTACATTCTTATCTTTGTTGCATGTACTGTATTGTTACATTCTTACCTTTGTTGCATGTACTGTATTGTTACATTCTTACCTTTGTTGCATGTACTGTATTGTTACATTCTTACCTTTGTTGCATGTACTGTTTTGTTACATTCTTATCTTTGTTGCATGTACTGTATTGTTACATTCTTACCTTTGTTGCATGTACTGTATTGTTACATTCTTACCTTTGTTGCATGTACTGTATTGTTACATTCTTATCTTTGTTGCATGTACTGTATTGTTACATTCTTATCTTTGCTTCATGTACTCTATTGTTACATTCTTATCTTTGTTGCATGTACTGTATTGTTACATTCTTATCTTTGTTGCATGTACTCTATTGTTACATTCTTACCATTGTTACATGTACTGTATTGTTACATTCTTACCTTTGTTGCATGTACTGTATTGTTACATTCTTATCTTTGTTGCATGTACTGTATTGTTACATTCTTACCTTTGTTACATGTACTGTATTGTTACATTCTTATCTTTGTTGCATGTACTGTATTGTTACATTCTTACCTTTGTTGCATGTACTGTATTGTTACATTCTTATCTTTGTTGCATGTACTGTATTGTTACATTCTTACCTTTGTTGCATGTACTGTATTGTTACATTCTTATCTTTGTTGCATGTACTGTATTGTTACATTCTTACCTTTGTTGCATGTACTGTATTGTTACATTCTTATCTTTGTTGCATGTACTGTATTGTTACATTCTTACCTTTGTTGCATGTACTGTATTGTTACATTCTTATCTTTGTTGCATGTACTGTATTGTTACATTCTTATCTTTGTTGCATGTACTGTATTGTTACATTCTTATCTTTGTTGCATGTACTGTATTGTTACATTCTTATCTTTGTTGCATGTACTGTATTGTTACATTCTTATCTTTGTTGCATGTACTGTATTGTTACATTCTTATCTTTGTTGCATGTACTGTATTGTTACATTCTTATCTTTGTTGCATGTACTGTATTGTTACATTCTTATCTTTGTTGCATGTACTGTATTGTTACATTCTTATCTTTGTTGCATGTACTGTATTGTTACATTCTTATCTTTGTTGCATGTACTGTATTGTTACATTCTTATCTTTGTTGCATGTACTGTATTGTTACATTCTTATCTTTGTTGCATGTACTGTATTGTTACATTCTTATCTTTGTTGCATGTACTGTATTGTTACATTCTTATCTTTGTTGCATGTACTGTATTGTTACATTCTTATCTTTGTTGCATGTACTGTATTGTTACATTCTTACCTTTGTTGCATGTACTGTATTGTTACATTCTTATCTTTGTTGCATGTACTGTATTGTTACATTCTTATCTTTGTTGCATGTACTGTATTGTTACATTCTTACCTTTGTTGCATGTACTGTATTGTTACATTCTTATCTTTGTTGCATGTACTGTATTGTTACATTCTTACCTTTGTTGCATATACTGTATTGTTACATTCTTATCTTTGTTGCATGTACTGTATTGTTACATTCTTACCTTTGTTACATGTACTGTATTGTTACATTCTTATCTTTGTTGCATGTACTGTATTGTTACATTCTTATCTTTGTTGCATGTACTGTATTGTTACATTCTTATCTTTGTTGCATGTACTGTATTGTTACATTCTTATCTTTGTTGCATGTACTGTATTGTTACATTCTTATCTTTGTTGCATGTACTGTATTGTTACATTCTTATCTTTGTTGCATGTACTGTATTGTTACATTCTTATCTTTGTTGCATGTACTGTATTGTTACATTCTTACCTTTGTTGCATGTACTGTATTGTTACATTCTTATCTTTGTTGCATGTACTGTATTGTTACATTCTTACCTTTGTTGCATGTACTGTATTGTTACATTCTTATCTTTGTTGCATGTACTGTATTGTTACATTCTTATCTTTGTTGCATGTACTGTATTGTTACATTCTTATCTTTGTTGCATGTACTGGTACTGTATTGTTACATTCTTACCTTTGTTGCATGTACTGTATTGTTACATTCTTATCTTTGTTGCATGTACTGTATTGTTACATTCTTACCTTTGTTACATGTACTGTATTGTTACATTCTTACCTTTGTTGCATGTACTGTATTGTTACATTCTTACCTTTGTTGCATGTACTGTATTGTTACATTCTTATCTTTGTTGCATGTACTGTATTGTTACATTCTTACCTTTGTTGCATGTACTGTATTGTTACATTCTTATCTTTGTTGCATGTACTGTATTGTTACATTCTTATCTTTGTTGCATGTACTGTATTGTTACATTCTTATCTTTGTTGCATGTACTGTTTTGTTACATTCTTACCTTTGTTGCATGTACTGTATTGTTACATTCTTATCTTTGTTGCATGTACTGTATTGTTACATTCTTGTCTTTGTTGCATGTACTTTATTGTTACATTCTTATCTTTGTTGCATGTACTGTATTGTTACATTCTTATCTTTGTTGCATGTACTGTATTGTTACATTCTTACCTTTGTTGCATGTACTGTATTGTTACATTCTTACCTTTGTTGCATGTACTGTATTGTTACATTCTTATCTTTGTTGCATGTACTGTATTGTTACATTCTTATCTTTGTTGCATGTACTGTATTGTTACATTCTTATCTTTGTTGCATGTAATGTATTGTTACATTCTTATCTTTGTTGCATGTACTCTATTGTTACATTCTTATCTTTGTTGCATGTACTGTATTGTTACATTCTTACCTTTGTTGCATGTACTGTATTGTTACATTCTTATCTTTGTTGCATGTACTGTATTGTTACATTCTTACCTTTGTTACATGTACTGTATTGTTACATTCTTACCTTTGTTACATGTACTGTATTGTTACATTCTTACCTTTGTTGCATGTACTGTATTGTTACATTCTTATCTTTGTTGCATGTACTGTATTGTTACATTCTTATCTTTGTTGCATGTACTCTATTGTTACATTCTTATCTTTGTTGCATGTACTGTATTGTTACATTCTTACCTTTGTTACATGTACTGTATTGTTACATTCTTATCTTTGTTGCATGTACTGTATTGTTACATTCTTATCTTTGTTGCATGTACTGTATTGTTACATTCTTATCTTTGTTGCATGTACTGGTACTGTATTGTTACATTCTTATCTTTGTTGCATGTACTCTATTGTTACATTCTTATCTTTGTTGCATGTACTGTATTGTTACATTCTTATCTTTGTTGCATGTACTTTATTGTTACATTCTTATCTTTGTTGCATGTACTGTATTGTTACATTCTTATCTTTGTTTCATGTACTGTATTGTTACATTCTTATCTTTGTTTCATGTACTGTATTGTTACATTCTTATCTTTGTTTCATGTACTGTATTGTTACATTCTTATTTTTGTTGCATGTACTGTATTGTTACATTCTTATCTTTGTTGCATGTACTGTATTGTTACATTCTTATCTTTGTTTCATGTACTGTATTGTTACATTCTTATCTTTGTTGCATGTACTGTATTGTTACATTCTTATCTTTGTTGCATGTACTGTATTGTTACATTCTTATCTTTGTTTCATGTACTGTATTGTTACATTCTTATCTTTGTTGCATGTACTGTATTGTTACATTCTTACCTTTGTTGCATATACTGTATTGTTACATTCTTATCTTTGTTGCATGTACTGTATTGTTACATTCTTATCTTTGTTGCATGTACTGTATTGTTACATTCTTATCTTTGTTTCATGTACTGTATTGTTACATTCTTATCTTTGTTGCATGTACTGTATTGTTACATTCTTACCTTTGTTGCATGTACTGTATTGTTACATTCTTACCTTTGTTGCATGTACTGTATTGTTACATTCTTATCTCTGTTGCATGTACTGTATTGTTACATTCTTACCTTTGTTGCATGTACTGTATTGTTACATTCTTATCTTTGTTGCATGTACTGTATTGTTACATTCTTACCTTTGTTGCATGTACTGTATTGTTACATTCTTATCTTTGTTGCATGTACTGTATTGTTACATTCTTACCTTTGTTGCATGTACTGTATTGTTACATTCTTACCTTTGTTGCATGTACTGTATTGTTACATTCTTATCTTTGTTGCATGTACTGTATTGTTACATTCTTACCTTTGTTGCATGTACTGTATTGTTACATTCTTACCTTTGTTGCATGTACTGTATTGTTACATTCTTACCTTTGTTGCATGTACTGTATTGTTACATTCTTATCTTTGTTGCATGTACTGTATTGTTACATTCTTATCTTTGTTGCATGTACTGTATTGTTACATTCTTATCTTTGTTTCATGTACTGTATTGTTACATTCTTATCTTTGTTGCATGTACTGTATTGTTACATTCTTATCTTTGTTGCATGTACTGTATTGTTACATTCTTATCTTTGTTGCATGTACTGTATTGTTACATTCTTACCTTTGTTACATGTACTGTATTGTTACATTCTTATCTTTGTTGCATGTACTGTATTGTTACATTCTTATCTTTGTTGCATGTATGGAACCTTGTCCATATTTTGTGATTTAGGCAATTAAAAAATTATAATTTACTTCTATTATCAAATTTGCTTTACTCCCATGGTATTCTTTGTTGACAAAATACCTAGATAGGTGTTTGGAGAACTATATGGCAGGACATTATACAGCCATTTAGTGCTCTTGCTAACAGATATATTCTTGCTAAACTGCTGCCATATAGTGTTCCAGACACGTGCACGCTCCTGAGCTAACGTCCCTACCTTTCAACAAAAGATATCAAAAGAACAAAGATAATCTGATAATAGAAGTATATGGATTTAAATCTTGAACTTATTTTCAGCAGATAACAATTGTTGAACTTCTGCTCGTATATTCAGTGTGTTTTTGAGTGATTACAATCAAACTCAAAATCATTACCACTCAAAAACTTTATTTTTCTTTGTCAATCTCAGGTTTTTGTAATCCAAAAACCAAATTCCCAAGTTAATGACAAATTAAAGGTACATTTGTTGGTCTAGCCAATACATCAGAGCTTGAAGGGTATTTACATAGACTGATATTTCTTTATAGCCTTTAGTGACTTATAGGTGACCTGTGTAATTAATCAGCACACCCCTTCAGTATGATGTGACTGGAATGGGATTGACACAGGGAGTTTTGAAAGAATGAAGAAGAATGGATCAATCATCCTTGAAAAAGCTACAATGTAGTAAAATGCACGTTGGATGTTGAGCCACGTCACTATGAAGGGTCACGCCATTCTGTAACTGGAAACAGGCATGGAACAGAACTTACAGAGACTGCTTGTCAGATACTCTGTATAGCATAAACATATTTATGACTACTTTCTATAGGCACTTGCATTTCTAAGTGACTTTGTTTTGTTTTAATGTGAACAATACATTTTAACTGTCCGTTGGGGATATACACATAAAGTAAAGTTAACACAGTGTCATGTTTATTTTTATCTTTTGAGAAAAATAGTGCAACTGAAAGTTTGCATCAAGCACATTTCCTCAGAGGGACTTATACTAATTTTTTTGGTAAAACTTTTCTCATTTTATTTTTTACTATTTTGAATGTGCACATATTCGGCTAGATTATGAGTTGTGCATTAGGGTAAAAAAACAGCGTTAAGAGGTCCTAACGCTGCTTTTTTTACGCCTGCTGGTATTATGAGTCTTGAAGGTTTAGGGTCACACGCACACTTCCTTTGGCCTTACCGCAAAACGACTTACGTAAACTTCGTAAAGTCTTTTTTCTATGGGACTTCCATAGCGCCGGTATTATGAGTCTGTCCTGGGAGGCCAAAAAGTGAGCGGTACACCCTCTCCTGTCCAGAGTCAGTAGTTAAGAGTTTTATGGTACAACGCCGTAACATAAAACTCATAACTAAAGTTCTAAAAAGTACACTAACACTCATAAACTACCTATTAACCCCTAAACCGAGGCCCTCCCGCATCGCAAAAAGTAAAATAAAATTATTAACCCCTAATCTGCTGCTCCGGACACCGCCGCCACCTACATTATATTTATGAACCCCTAATCTGCTGCCCCCAACATCGCTGACACCTACATTATATTTATTAACCCCTAATCTGCCACCCCCCAATGCCGCCGCCACCAACCTACACTTATTAACCCCTAATCTGCCGCCCTTAACGTTCCACCGCCACTATAATAAACATATTAACCCCTATACCGCCGCACTCCCGCCTTGCAAACATGAGTTAAATATTATTAACAAGAAAAAATGGGGGTTTATTTAGCAGCGCTAAAAAAAGCTAGGAAATGATGATACCAATCTAATTTATGTTTAATACAATCTATTTTATTTAAAAATTCTTATAACACATTAAAAACAACAGCAAATGCTTTTCCTAATTAATAAAGGGACGTCTCCCTTATACAACACTTATAAAAACAGACTAGAACCATATAATCCTAGAATTTCAGGTATAAAGGAATTAATTCTATAGATAACATATGGCAAGCAACAAATTTCTAAGATAAATGGTGAATTAAATATTTAAAAGGCACAAATGTATCAATCCTAATAGCTTTACAGTTCTTCAGTAACAAATTCAGTTATAAAGTTACACAGTTACTTTCCTTGGACATATAATTGGCTCAGGTGTGCTGGATAGTTAAAAAGGCAAAAAACAGCCAATATTCTGATTTAGGTGCCAAAGCAATCGTGGTTAATGGAAATGGTTAATTTAACAGATGAATACCTTGATGTCTTTAAAGTTCAGTTTGCGTGTTTTAAAAAACGTAGTGCAAATTAGTGTAGAGGTACCTTAATCTGTCCTGGTTGCAACCCCTGATTATCTTCACTGTGAGGGATTCACAGACTGTTTGTTCCTGGTGCTTCTGATAAGTCACCTGACCTTCTCTTTGATTCAGAGGTCAGGGGTGATGATCCGTTCTGGTGATGTAGTTATCCTTTTTTTTGTTTTCCTTTCTTCTTATAGCCCAAATATTGTTTTCATCTGGGTTCCCTCAGACTTCTTAAGGTTTGAAGAAATCTTTGGTCAGTGTTTAGCAGTAACACCGTATTCCCTGAAGTTACCAAAGGTAGATTTTAACTTGCAGGGTCAGGAGAAAAGTTTAAAGTTGCAGGGTCACACAGCTTTGTGACAGTAGTAAATGAAGTTTAGTAGAGTGTAGCAGGTCCCATTCAACGCGTTTCACCCTTCTGGGCTTTATCAAGAATGCTTATCCTGCTAGCTTCTGGCTTTTTAAAGGTATGAATGTGTTTTGATTGGTTCCTTCATTTCCTTTTGATTTCTATCAACACCTGTGTGGCTTCCAATGTAAAGGTGGACTTTATTTAAGTTGGTAATGATTGTTTCTGTGTTGTTATTTAGTTACATGATACACAAGGAAGAGAACTTATCATTTCTGCTTTATTAGCATTCACACAATTCAACTTATATATTTCAATTCTAAAGTGCCTTTATTAGATAATATACATTTAGATCGTGCAAACTTAAAATTACCTAAACTGAAACGAAAATATAAGAATCAGAATTACCATTCCCATATCTAGAATTATTGTAAGTGGGTAAAAATTAATGATATATATATATTCCTTTTCAACAAAGGATAGTAAGTTCAACAATTTATAAATTTGTAACAATTTAAAAATGGACGAAACGAAAATATAAGAATCAGAATCATCATTCCCATATCTAGAATTATTGTTAGTGGGTAAATGTTAACGATATATACATATTCCTTTTCAACAAAGGATAGTAAGTTCAACAATTTATACATTTGTAACAATTTAAAAATGGACGAAACGAAAATATAAGAATCAGAATCATCATTCCCATATCTAGAATTATTGTTAGTGGGTAAAAATTAACGATATATACATATTCCTTTTCAACAAAGGATAGTAAGTTCAACAATTTATAAATTTGTAACAATTTAAAAATGGACGAAACGAAAATATAAGAATCAGAATCATCATTCCATATCTAGAATTATTGTTAGTGGGTAAAAATTAACGATATATACATATTCCTTTTCAACAAAGGATAGTAAGTTCAACAATTTATAAATTAACAATTTAAAAATGGATGTACAATTAAATCAGAAATTATCAATCCCATAACTAGAGTTATTGCTAGTGGGTAAAAATATGGCTTATTCAATTAATTTATTTATTTTAGGGGGATAAAAATTCCTTTTTAATTACTAGAAAAATGAATTTATATAGGGCTTGTACTATCTTTGCCCAAGATAAATTGAAATGTTATTGCTTATTTAATGTATGTGAGTATTTTCTATATAAGTGGCTGATTTAACCTGGAAAATGTTCGCATATTGTAAGAGACTTTTATAAGAAGGGGGAAATGTCTATCTCAGAGTTCAAGCCTCCAGGTTGGAGGGTATTCATTAGGTATATAATTTCAGCTTCTGCCTTTAGGAGTTTATTTTCCCAGTTTCCCCCTCTCCAGTCGGGGTGAACTTTTTTAATTCCCCAATATTTAAAATCTTTAAGGTTGTTGTTGTGTACTTCCCTAAAGTGGCGATAGATATAAGGGTCAAGGTTACCCCTATCTATGCAAGAGAGGTGCTCCCTTATCCTTTCACGGAGCATTCTGGTTGTTTCTCCTATGTAAATTTTTTGACATGAACATTGAATGGCGTAAATAACGCCTTTATCTTGACATCTAATTGTGTCTCTTATTTTGAAAGTAAAGTTTCCACTTTTTGATTTTAAAATCTTTTGTTTACTACTAAATTTACAGGCCCGGCATCTAAAACAGGGGAAAAAACCATTTAAAGGATTTCCGTCTAGGCACCTTTGAGTGTCTTTCTTCTTTATGCTTTTCAATTGACTGGGAGCTAGTAGGCTCTTCAAATTCTGTGCTTTCCTATATATTATTTTTGGGTTTTCCCCCACTTTTCCCCCTATGATGGGATCAGTTTGTACTAAGTGCCAATGTTTTTTTAAAACTCTTTGGATGTTTAGGTTGTCATGACTGAACTCAGTTATAAAGGGCACATTAATTTCATCTCGATTTTCTTTGATATCTTTTGTTTTATATTCTAAGAGGTCCCTCCTTACTTTCTTATCTACCTCTTGTTTAGCTTCATTGATTACTTCTGGACTATATTCTCTTTCTAAGAATTTCCTTTCTAAGATCTTTATTTGATCCTGATAATCTGTCATTCTTGAGCAATTCCGTTTAATTCTTAAATATTGCCCTTTAGGGACATTGTCTTTCCACTTTTTCATGTGGCAGCTGTTATAATGGATTAGATTATTGGCATCCACCTTTTTAAAATGTGTTTTGGTTATTAATTGGTTTTCTACAATTTCGATATCTAAGTCCAAGAAGGTGATTTGGCTTTTGCTATAGTTACTGGTAAAGGATAGTCCCATTTCATTTTTATTCATATCTGTCAGAATAGTGTTTAGATCAGTTTCACTACCCCCCCATATAAAGAACAGGTCATCTATGTATCTGCTATAGAGCACAAGATCCGCGCCCAGACTATGCCTAGGGAAGAAACCTTCCTCCCAATATCCCATAAAGAGATTGGCATAGCTGGGTGCGAATCTTGTGCCCATAGCTGTTCCCTTCTTTTGAATGTAAAATTTGTCCTCAAATGAGAAATAATTATGGCCTAGGATGAATTTTATTCCATCCTCTATGAATTTCTTTTGTTCCATACATAGTTTGTTGTCCCTATCTAGGGTATTTGAGATTGCCATCAGTCCCAAATCATGACTTATATTGGTGTAAAGCGACGAAACATCGCATGTCACTAATGTGTAGTGTGATTCCCACTTAATTACCTCTAATTTTTTCAAGATGTCAGTGGTATCCTTTAGGTAAGAGGGTAATTTTTTAACATAGCCCTGTAGGTATCCATCTATGTATTTCGAGAGGTTGGAGGTGAGGGAGTTAATACCCGATATTATGGGTCTACCGGGGGGATTATTTAGATTTTTATGAATCTTTGGTAAGAAATATAGAATTGGTATTTTTGGAAATTTTGTAAATAGAAAATCAAATTCTTTTTTATTTATAATTTGTTTTTCTCTTGCATCCTCTAATAATTTGGTTAGTTCACCCAGAAATTTCTTGGTTGGATTTAGTTTTAGTTCCTGATATGTATCCCCTTCATTAAGTAATCTTTGTGCTTCTTCTATATATTTATCTCTGTCCATGATTACAACCCCACCCCCTTTATCTGCCGGTTTAATTACTATGCTGGTATCATTTTGCAATTCTTTAAGAACTGTTCTTTCTTTGTAAGTTAAATTTTTTGGTATCTTATTGTTAGTTTTTATTTTCTTAATATCTTCCTGAACCAATTTTTCGAATAATTCAATATTCCTTCCTTTTTCATTTGTCGGATAAAAAGTGGATTTCGGTTTCATTTTTGAATGAATTACTTGTGGTATTACTATGTTACTATTTGAGGCCATAGGCGATATGGTGGGTGTCTCTTTTGGTTGTTGCCAATTTCTCTCTATTGGATCCCGTAGGAAATATTTTTTCAAGGTTAACTTCCTTACAAACTGGCTCACATGTATGTGTGTGTTGAATTTGTTTAATCTCGTAGAGGGAGCATAGCTAAGGCCTAAGTTTAACACTCTTTCTTCCTCTGTGGTTAAAGTTTTTTTACTAATATTGAAAATGCCACTTTTTTGTTGTATTTTTATTTCACTCTTTTTATTTCCCTGTCTTTTTCTTTTTCCTCCTCTACATCCTCTCTTATTCTTTTTCTCATTCCCACTGGTGGGTCTTTTGAATGTTCTGTTTGTTTTGAAGTGCTGGGTCTTTGTGGGCTCATCTCTAAAAAATAATTCATGTTTTTTTGTTGTTCTTTCTCTTCTAATAGTGTAAATCTATTCGTGGTGTCTATTCTCCATTCTTTTTCAGGTTCTGTTTGTATTCGTGTGTTGTAATTATGTTCTCTATTATTTCTATATTCCCAATCTCTATTACGGTTGTTGTACCCCTGGTATCTTGGTTTATTGTCATTTGGCCAATAACTATATGCTATGTGGCCCCTTGGTTGGTTATGCTCTTCATAATAATCATCCTGTCTTCTATAGTGGTTATAGTTATGGTTCTCAAAAAAAGTTACGATTTGTATGGGATCAAATAAAGATCTTAGAAAGGAAATTCTTAGAAAGAGAATATAGTCCAGAAGTAATCAATGAAGCTAAACAAGTGGTAGATAAGAAAGTAAGGAGGGACCTCTTAGAATATAAAACAAAAGATATCAAAGAAAATCGAGATGAAATTAATGTGCCCTTTATAACTGAGTTCAGTCATGACAACCTAAACATCCAAAGAGTTTTAAAAAAACATTGGCACTTAGTACAAACTGATCCCATCATAGGGGGGAAAAGTGGGGGAAAACCCAAAAATAATATATAGGAAAGCACAGAATTTGAAGAGCCTACTAGCTCCCAGTCAATTGAAAAGCATAAAGAAGAAAGACACTCAAAGGTGCCTAGACGGAAATCCTTTAAATGGTTTTTTCCCCCTGTTTTAGATGCCGGGCCTGTAAATTTAGTAGTAAACAAAAGATTTTAAAATCAAAAAGTGGAAACTTTACTTTCAAATAAGAGACACAATTAGATGTCAAGATAAAGGCGTTATTTACGCCATTCAATGTTCATGTCAAAAAATTTACATAGGAGAAACAACCAGAATGCTCCGTGAAAGGATAAGGGAGCACCTCTCTTGCATAGATAGGGGTAACCTTGACCCTTATATCTATCGCCACTTTAGGGAAGTACACAACAACAACCTTAAAGATTTTAAATATTGGGGAATTAAAAAAGTTCACCCCGACTGGAGAGGGGGGAAACTGGGAAAATAAACTCCTAAAGGCAGAAGCTGAAATTATATACCTAATGAATACCCTCCAACCTGGAGGCTTGAACTCTGAGATAGACATTTCCCCCTTCTTATAAAAGTCTCTTACAATATGCGAACATTTTCCAGGTTAAATCAGCCACTTATATAGAAAATACTCACATACATTAAATAAGCAATAACATTTCAATTTATCTTGGGCAAAGATAGTACAAGCCCTATATAAATTCATTTTTCTAGTAATTAAAAAGGAATTTTTATCCCCCTAAAATAAATAAATTAATTGAATAAGCCATATTTTTACCCACTAGCAATAACTCTAGTTATGGGATTGATAATTTCTGATTTAATTGTACATCCATTTTTAAATTGTTAATTTATAAATTGTTGAACTTACTATCCTTTGTTGAAAAGGAATATGTATATATCGTTAATTTTTACCCACTAACAATAATTCTAGATATGGGAATGATGATTCTGATTCTTATATTTTCGTTTCGTCCATTTTTAAATTGTTACAAATTTATAAATTGTTGAACTTACTATCCTTTGTTGAAAAGGAATATGTATATATCGTTAATTTTTACCCACTAACAATAATTCTAGATATGGGAATGATGATTCTGATTCTTATATTTTCGTTTCGTCCATTTTTAAATTGTTACAAATGTATAAATTGTTGAACTTACTATCCTTTGTTGAAAAGGAATATGTATATATCGTTAACATTTACCCACTAACAATAATTCTAGATATGGGAATGATGATTCTGATTCTTATATTTTCGTTTCGTCCATTTTTAAATTGTTACAAATTTATAAATTGTTGAACTTACTATCCTTTGTTGAAAAGGAATATATATATATCATTAATTTTTACCCACTTACAATAATTCTAGATATGGGAATGGTAATTCTGATTCTTATATTTTCGTTTCAGTTTAGGTAATTTTAAGTTTGCACGATCTAAATGTATATTATCTAATAAAGGCACTTTAGAATTGAAATATATAAGTTGAATTGTGTGAATGCTAATAAAGCAGAAATGATAAGTTCTCTTCCTTGTGTATCATGTAACTAAATAACAACACAGAAACAATCATTACCAACTTAAATAAAGTCCACCTTTACATTGGAAGCCACACAGGTGTTGATAGAAATCAAAAGGAAATGAAGGAACCAATCAAAACACATTCATACCTTTAAAAAGCCAGAAGCTAGCAGGATAAGCATTCTTGATAAAGCCCAGAAGGGTGAAACGCGTTGAATGGGACCTGCTACACTCTACTAAACTTCATTTACTACTGTCACAAAGCTGTGTGACCCTGCAACTTTAAACTTTTCTCCTGACCCTGCAAGTTAAAATCTACCTTTGGTAACTTCAGGGAATACGGTGTTACTGCTAAACACTGACCAAAGATTTCTTCAAACCTTAAGAAGTCTGAGGGAACCCAGATGAAAACAATATTTGGGCTATAAGAAGAAAGGAAAACAAAAAAAAGGATAACTACATCACCAGAACGGATCATCACCCCTGACCTCTGAATCAAAGAGAAGGTCAGGTGACTTATCAGAAGCACCAGGAACAAACAGTCTGTGAATCCCTCACAGTGAAGATAATCAGGGGTTGCAACCAGGACAGATTAAGGTACCTCTACACTAATTTGCACTACGTTTTTTAAAACACGCAAACTGAACTTTAAAGACATCAAGGTATTCATCTGTTAAATTAACCATTTCCATTAACCACGATTGCTTTGGCACCTAAATCAGAATATTGGCTGTTTTTTGCCTTTTTAACTATCCAGCACACCTGAGCCAATTATATGTCCAAGGAAAGTAACTGTGTAACTTTATAACTGAATTTGTTACTGAAGAACTGTAAAGCTATTAGGATTGATACATTTGTGCCTTTTAAATATTTAATTCACCATTTATCTTAGAAATTTGTTGCTTGCCATATGTTATCTATAGAATTAATTCCTTTATACCTGAAATTCTAGGATTATATGGTTCTAGTCTGTTTTTATAAGTGTTGTATAAGGGAGACGTCCCTTTATTAATTAGGAAAAGCATTTGCTGTTGTTTTTATGTGTTATAAGAATTTTTAAATAAAATAGATTGTATTAAACATAAATTAGATTGGTATCATCATTTCCTAGCTTTTTTTAGCGCTGCTAAATAAACCCCCATTTTTTCTTCTTATCCACCATTTAGTTCTCTTTGAGGGAAGAACTTTTTTAGCAGCAGGAATCCACCTTTAGGCGCTCCTATCACACTACACATAATTAAATATTATTAACCCCTTATCTACCGTCCCTAATATCGACACCACCTACCTACATTTATTAACCCCTAATCTTCCACCCCCAACATCACCGCCACTATATTAAAGTTATTAACCCCTAAATCTAAGTCTAACCCTAACACCCCCTAACTTAAATATAATTTAAATAAGTCTAAATAAAATTCCTATCATTAACTAAATTTTTCCTATTTAAAACTAAATACTTACCTCTAAAATAAACCCTAAGATAGCTACAATATAACTAATAGTTACATTGTATCTAGCTTACGGTTTATGTTTATTTTACAGACAAGTTTGTATTTATTTTAACTAGGTAGAATAGTTATTAAATAGTTATTAACTATTTAATAACTACCTAGCTAAAATAAATGCAAAAGTACCTGTAAAATAAAACCTAACCTAATACAATTAAATAAATTAAATTAGCTAAAGTACAAACAAAACCCCACCACAAAATTACAGAAAATAATAAACAAATTACAAGATATTTAAACTAATTACACCTAATCTAATATCCCTATAAAAAAAAAATATTGGTGTGTAAGGAAGAGTAACCGGTTCGCAGGGCATTACTTCCATGCTTCCCGAGCACCCTACAAGCCGCCATCTTGCCGCCACCTAGCAACGCGGGACACGACCTTCGCTGATAGACTGGGGATTTGATAGAACAAAGTCAGCTGATATACATTACAACCAATGAGATAAGGCTCCAGTATCACATGACACAGATAGATGGTGTCTATTATAACCTTTATCCGAGGACACACCTGATTGGTCCAACGGTTTACACACCCTCATCTGGCTGAGACGCGGAGTCTCCATCTTGGAAGGATCGCAGCGGGACACTACATAACCAGTAACTTCTTCAAAGTTATTATACAAGGCCTGTATTTGTTTTTAACATTGTGAGTGTTATTCTTTTGTCAATTTTATTATATTAAATCATACGTTTAATCTGCACTTAGATGCGGTGGGCGCTTCTGTTTCTTTTCTGTTTTTTCCTATAAAAAAAAACCCTAGCCTAAACTAAACTACCAATAGCCCTCAAAAGGGCCTTTTGCAGGGCATTGCCCCAAAGTAATTAGCTCTTTTACCTAAAAAAAAATATAAACAACCCCCCAACAGTAAAACCCACCACCCACACAACCAACCCCCCAAATAAAATACTAACTAAAAAGACCTAAGCTCCCCATTGCCCTGAAAAGGGCATTTGGATGGGCATTGTCCTTAAAAGGGCCGTTAGCTCTTTTACGGCCCAAAGCCCTAACCTAAAAATAATACCCACCCAATACACCCTTAAAAAAACCTAACACTAACCCCCTGAAGATCGACTTACCGGGAGAAGCCTTCATCTAAGCCGGGCTGAAGTCCTCAACGAAGCCGGGAGAAGTCTTCATCCAAGCCGGGCAAAGTGGTCCTCCAGATGGGCAGAAGTCTTCATCCAGACGGCATCTTCTATCTTCATCAATCTGGCGCGGATCGGGTCCATCTTCAAGACATCCGGCACAGAGCATCCTCTTCAATCGACGTCTTCTTACTAAATGACGGTTCCTTTAAGTGAAGTCATCCAATATGGCGTCCCTTAGATTCCGATTGGCTGATAGAATTCTATCAGCCAATCGGAATTAAGGTAGAAAAATCCAATTGGCTGATGCAATCAGCCAATAGGATTGAAGTTCAATCCTATTGGCTGATCCAATCAGCCAATAGTATTGAGCTCGCATTCTATTGGCTGATTGTAACAGCCAATAGAATGCAAGCTCAATCCTTTTAGCACCGCACAGCCTCTAACACAAAACACATAATCTAGGTGATTGTTTGTCTTTTTCACTTTTTAATTATTTACTTTATATTAGTACTAATAGTGTGTGAATTATTTTTATTCACTATCCTGCGAACAATTAAGTCAGTAGCAAATTGTGCAACAGAGTTGCTTTATATAAAAATCAGCTGCATTTTAATTTAAAGAGATAGTTTACTCAAAAACTTTTTTAATTTATTTCCAATGATCCACTTTACCTGCTGAAGTATATTAAATTGTTTACAAATATTTCCATTACCCTTATATTGGCATTTGAAATAGTTGATTTAGCATATTCTGAAAGTTTCTGGCCTTAGGTCCAAACTATGGATAAGCTGTGTAAACACAGCCAGAAGAATAATTTACATTTCCAGTGAGGTATAGAAGAGATAAGGAAATAAAATGTTAATTTTCCAATGTTCTCTTCAAGTATTGGTCTTTGGTTTACGGACAGATATAAGATAAAGAAGCATGTATATGTACACAATGTGAATACGTAATGAGATCTGATTATGCCTACAAGCTCAACCCATTTTATTAGGTTCTGGCTTCACAACACAAAATCAGCTAATTTATATACACAAATAAACCTTAAAAAAAGCAAATTTTCATACATTTTATACTTGTAGTTGGTTAAAAAAAGTTATTGGAAACACATTAAGGGAAACAAATGTTTACAGTATACTGTCCCTAATGTATCAAAACAGAAAGTCAAGTAGGTGCTAACATTTACACGTAAAGAGCAAAATTCCAGAGAGAGGGGAATTTGCTCCTTGTTGTTCCCCACCAGATGTCCATGCCCGAATACCTAGTATATAGGAACTGGCAGGGATAGAGGAAATATGCCATTTATGTGATAGGAATATATACAGCCACTGCTTTCAAAATCATAATAAAAATCTTTCCCTCGCTATAAAGGGTGTTTCTTGGTTCTATTAAGATCACAACCGTGCTCATTGTAGGTCTTCAAATCTATTCACAAATTCCCTAGGAAACAAAATTACAAGGTGACAAACACAGATTTGTGTTGATGGCATCTGAGTCACATTTATTTGTTTGGAATATTCTATAAAGCATTAAGAGATGTGTGAAAATGTCTCAGAGAGAGAATGAACATAATCGGTGATATTATGGACTGATAAGAAAAAGTAGTTATTTTTCATTTTACAGAAAAATATATGGCTTCTATTTAAAATAAATAACCACTGAAACTAAAAATATATAACTTTCTTATACATGAATATGTCATTTATATTTCTAGCTGATAAAGTTGGACACATTTTGTTTGTCAGCAATAATTTTAAGTCTAAGTTATTGGTATTTGAGTTTGTTCTTTAACAAGCTGCGCCTCTTTCAGTTCCAAATCATTTATTTTTCAATATGCAGTTTTCTTATTTTTTAACACGATAGATGGTATCCAGCAATTGAAGTGTCTAAAGTGTGTCTTTGATGTTTGCAGAACACCTATTTAAAAGGGACATGAAAATATTAGAGAATATAACTCAGATTACAAGTGGAGCACAAAAATTAAATAACAAGCTCAATCAATATTTCCTTTTAGTCTTTGCAATCATTTAAAGGGACAGTCAAGTGAAAATTAAACTTTAATGATTCAGATAAAGCACCCAATTTTAAACAACATTCCAATTCACATCCATTATCTAAATGTGCATAATCTTTTTATAAACACACTTTCTGTGACACCAGCTCCTACTGAACAAGTGCAAAATTCTCAGGATATATCTATATACATTTTGTGATTGGCTGATAGCTGTCACATGATGCATTAGGAAGGAAAATGTAACTGACATTTCTCAAAAAAAAACCTGCTAAGTGCTTTTGCATTGTCTTTTTATTATACATTTATTGATTATGGAATTAAACTGTGCTTAGTGGTCCTATTAGTAGAAAGAAATACATTAGCAACAGTCTAGGGTGCGCTAAAATCTGCATGTTGGATGGCTCAGGTGTGCTAGATCCCTCACATAATACATTGCAATGAGATTGGGCTGAAAAAATAATGGCTGCTATATTGCTCAATAACTAATCCGAAGGTCAAATAGTGTTCTTAACTTACTTTAAAACTAGGATTTTGTATTGAAATATGTTTACAACACTGCTCACATACCTAGATGCACATACATATGTATTATGTGCTGTATACACACATACACATGCACACACACACAATAAGAATTCAAATTTGTTAACTAAATGTTTTTGTCATTTTCATGATACAAATATCCAAACTAATGCACCACAAAATTGACAGAAAACAAAGAAATACTGATGAGATTCTTCAGTATTCATTTACATAGTAACATAGTAACATGGTAGATGAGGTAGAAAAAAAGACTGAAGTCCATCAAGTTCAACCTATACAAATCTAATATACTCACAAAAAAGCTTCAGTTGATCTTAAATTAATCCCATTAAAAGGTGGCCCATTTAACACAAAGGGGCCTATTTAAGAAAGTGCGAGCAGACATGATCCGATATTGAGCATCATGTCCGCTGCACATCGATAAATGCCAACAGCATATGCTCTCGGCTTTTATCATTACACCAGCAGTTCTTGTGAACTGCTGGTGCAATACCACCCCCTGCAGATTCACGGGCCAGATTCAGTGGGGGGGTGACAATCAACCCGATCTTATTGGATCGGGTTGATTTCCGGCGATGTCTGTCGCCGGAAATCAGGCGATGTCTGAGCCTGAAGGCTCACCAGAAACACGGGGCATCAAGCTCGATAAATAGGACCCATACAGTCATATCCCTGAATTCTGTTTCTAGCCAGAAATGTATCCGAACCATTTTTAAATGTATCTAAGGTATTGGCATTCACTACCTCCTTTGGTAATGACTTCCACAATTTTATTGCTCTTACAGTGGAAAAAAGTTTCTGTTGCAGGAGATTAAATCTCCTTTCCTACAGCCTTAAATTGTGACTTCTTGTCACAAACAATTTTATTAGAATAAACAGAGCTTCTGCCATCTCTGTATATGGGCATTGAATATATTTATATAAAGTAATCATGTCACCTCTCAAGTGCCTTTTTTCTAGAGAAAACAGACCCAGTTTGTCTAGCCTCTCCGCATAGCTTAAATTCTCCTTTCCCCTTATTAGTTTTGTGATCCTTCTCCTTTAAATTACCTTTAGAGGTTAAAAATACTTACCTCTAGTGTGCTGGAGAGCCACGCTAATACTGACCCTCCTTCAAATATTCCCTGGGTGCTCTAATAGGTGCTTAGTGGAGCGGATCCCATGGCCTGCTTTAAAGGTAAAGGTCCTTTAGTGCAGGCCCTGAGATCTGCCGTGATGAGCCTCCTATTAGCGTGCCCAGGGGCTCTGTGAAGAATTGTCAGGATTAGCGTTTCTCTTCAGTGCGCTAAAGGTAAGTTTGTCATGCTTTACCTGTAGCAAAGGAACATTTACATTAGTCTAATGAAAATTAATGTAAATCTTCTACGAACATTCAGTATTCGTTTCATTTAACCAAAATGAAAACCGAATAGCACGTCAGCCGAATATTTATAAAACTAAATTTTCTGAATATTTGGTCCAAAAGATTCAGCCAAACCTAATTTTTCACCTGTGCACGTCTGACATATATGTGATGTGATTGATTCCTACGTGGCGGGACAGGGGTGACATACTTGTGCGTATAAATAGCCGGAATTATTTGAACAGATTACACCTCTGTCTCTATTCTGATCTGTTACCATTGTAAAAGGTGTCAGTATGGACAACAAAACATTTGGATTACATGAATTAAATAAAGGTGACGTTTTATCTTACTTTAGAAAATCTGGTGAGTGCTGCCTATTCTCAAGCTACGTTCTATGTATTCTAGTTACACTTAGTACCCCGGTTGTTGTAAATTGTTTAAGTAAAAGCAGTGGTCAAGATTGACATTTTACTCACCACTTTTAATTTGAGTGATAATAGCGCATGAGCGCTAATGACGCTGAAAATAAACTTTTAACGTACGCAGGATAGTTTGCGTATAACAAGTTTCACGGGATAGTGCACTTATTACAAGTTGAAAATAAAACATTAGCGTGCAAGTGAAACCTGATGAACACTAACTGTAGAACTTCAGATACCACAGCCTTGCTAACTTCTTCTCTCTATAGACTTCAATGGATAGTGCAACTTCAAAAATATTACTTGCGTTAGACCTAAAGCGCTAAACCGAAGTGAGCAATAAATATTTTATGTTCTTCACTTAGGATATATGTTGGGTTTTTTTAAATATATATCTATAGCTATATTTATCTATATGAATATATACAGACATAGACCAATATATTGTGACAGGGTACAGTAACAGGACCATGTGTATATCAAGAGCAATCTATCCCAGTTGTTAAGTGGTTAATGGTTTTCTGTTAGCTAGTACACTTGTTCCTTGTTAATTAGGCCCAGGGCTATATCATAGCGCTGAGAAAGCAGGGCGAGGTCTCAGTATCAGGCTGCACTGGGAGGGATGGTGCATGTGGAGACCCGTAATGGACCTGTCTGCATGGAAGTGAAAGGTCTGATGAGAAAACTGTTTTGTAAAAGCTGTGAATGTTTCTTTGTTTTTCACTGGGGCAAGAGTAGCTGGACCAGTAATAGTAGTTAGGGAAACTACTGTTAGTCAGTCTCCTAACAGGAGTAGGCCTTTTTGTTTTGTATTTTCTTTTGCTGCTGAACAGCATTTTCATTTAAAGGAGAAGTATACCCTGACTCTGGAAAAAGACTGTTTTACTTTTATTAAAGAAAAGTTTCATTCAAAATACAGTGGCCTGGGGGGCGGAGCCAGCCAAAGCAGAAACAAGACGCGCATTTCATGAGCTCCTGAAAAACAATTTGAGTTGGAGGTGTAAACAATAAATTACAGCAAAGTGTCTGATCTACAACTTCATTTGGGCAGAGTAACTTATATAAAAACCCATTTGATGAGACTTTATAATTACTACAGCATTTATTTGGACCTCAGCTGCTTGCAATGACCATGAGGTAGCGGTGACTGTCGACATTACAGTTGTTGTCTGATGCATGGAGAACTCTGTACTACACATCTCAATATGGAGGACTTTTATCAGCAGGTTCTAGTGCTTCGCAGAGAGGATGCACAACAGCCTAGATAGCCTGCTTCCTGCATGTAGCGCTGATGCTATGGGGGAAACTGATGCAATGTGGACAATGGCGAATGCTACGGGCCCTATAGCGAACACGGACATTGCTGATACAGCTGGCAATATACAGGTGGTAACTGAGGAGAGTGAGGACCTACTGGGGACATTACAGATTGAAATTCCTCATGCAAATGAGCAACATGCAGGAAGAGCATTGTCCAAACCCCGACCGGCACATGAAAGGACGGCCAGCAATACTAAATTCAATTATATCTGCTCAGTTTCTTTTGGTTCCAGATTTGAAGCTAGATATGGCTTTGACCTACTTAGCGTTGAGCGAACAAAGGATATACGCCCCACTGATTTGATAACTACCCGGGACATGGACTTTGGACACTCTTTACGGATACACCTTTGATTTTGCCCGCTTCCCGTTCCGAATCTGTCCGGCTGGGGGATACTGGTTTGTGGTCATTTGTGCAGGGATGCGCACTGGTAAAATGGCAGGACTACAGGCAGAACAGATGCTGGAACCACACAAGACGGGTCAACAAAACCGGAATAGTGTAGCCATCGGTGTGCTTCCCACATTGCGAGAGGTGATTAGTCCCAAGCGCAACTTATGATGAGAAATGACAGTCTTACTATATGGACTTGATGAGGCTCGTTATTAAAGCCACAGTTTACACAGTCTTCTATTTCTCTCCTGCCGTTTATTATATTCTTTCTTTCTTGCATTGTGGTAGCTCAATACACTATTTAGAGCCCGGAATTGGATTTAGATATTATTTACTAGGAGATTTGAGACATACATATGCCTATCCTTTCCTGACATACTAAGGTGTTTATTGTGTTATTATGCTTAAATCGCAGCTAGTTTTTCACATTACCTCAACTTATCTGCATAGCATAGGTGAAACATGGTGGTCAATTATAAATGTGACTCTATGATATATATAGCATACTGGCAGAGTATTTTTTTAAGTTACTTTATAGAACACAGGGGATTACGTAATACGCATATTGTCTTTATACATGAGGTCTTTTATATGTATTTTCAGGCTCAACTCCATAGCGCCACCTACATTATATGACTGGATAACACATTTCTATACTCTCTCAACGTATTACAATACATATTTAGTCCTAAATCCGGAAGTTACTGCTTAGCTGCCAGCAGCCGAGGCAGCGGAGCATGCTCGGACCCTAATATAAACTGGTGATCTTATACATTATATAGCAGTCAGTGTGTTATGATATGCCACATATACAGAGTTTACTGATCAGGATTGAAGGTATTGGAGGTTTACATTGGACACCCACCTGACAGCCTACAGATTGGTTTATTTGTTCTCTAGACTTATTTTCCCAGTCTTAGTGTCTGACTTTGAACCTAAATCCCCTAGTTTCCTTGAAAGGTTTTCACTGAGATGTACATGACTGCCCAAACTACTGTAGTTGTTAACTAAACTTAAGTTACTCAAGTCCATTCCTAATAACCCGTAGATAGATGTTTCCATGCACCTAGTTTAGTAATATTCCCTTTGCTTTGAGACTGCCCACTCTGTACTTAAAGCGAAACTCGCATCTGATTCTTTATAAGAAAACCTTTTAGCGGTATCACTACTACAACACTGTCCTAGATTTAGTTAAAGAGTATCGCACGTAGCCATGTCCACATATTAGCCATTCAGAACTATCTTATGAGTTTCACTGAGACCATTGGCAGACCCACAATTTCTTGGTGTTGCCCTTCAGACTTTATTTGTGTTTTTCCTTGTTATCCCAAGCTATTTGATACTTACCCTTTGATGCGTTCCCTGGTATTTTGAGATTTATTCCTCAGGATACGGTCATACACGCTAGTGTAACAATGCAAAAATTTAGAAGGAAGAATTTGTATGTTCTTGAAAGGTTGCCGTTCTTTATTTTAAAACAGTGAATCTAGCTTATGGTTTTTCCATTGAGGGTTTACCTCTATCGCAACTTACTGATCGCTAGTAACTCAACTGAAATATTGCAATAAGCCCTATGGTTCCTTTGTTATAAAAAAGGCCCTATAAATGTTATAATAGTTAAAAAGTTACAATAGTTATCCTGAATAGCTAACTGACTAGACTCTTATCCCTCCTCCCCCGTGTAGTGCTTGGTTTACTTTGCACGATGTGCTTATTGTACTTCTCTCGCTTATAGCGCTTGCAGTTGAACTTTAACTATTATTTGGTATCACCAGTATACCTGTTAAGCTCTTCGCTTTCTACATATGGTATCATATGTCAAACTCAGAATTTGTTGCTATGACCGCAGCTTTATTGGCTTGTGCAGCCTTACCTCATAGAATGCGATATATGTCTAGTGCAGGCTGGACCTACACCTTTGTTGTATATGCTACCTTTCATATTTACATATAACCTCCTCCCCCCCCCCTCCATAATATACCTCCTAGCTTAGGAGGGTTGACTATGCGGCTTATCTAACCTATGCCGCACTTTCACAATTTTCAATACTACCTACAAATTGAGCTAAAGCTTTTCAATCCAAAACTACTGTTTATCATATTCTCTCTATAAATAATTACAGCATATTGGGGTCCTTGAGTGGCCCAAGGTAACTTGAGAGAGACATATTATATTTTATTATATTTTATTATATTGTATTATTCAAAAAGAGATTTCAGTTTTGATTGATTATTACTATAATTACTGTGATATCTGTATCCTACAGGGAAAACAACAAAAAACAAAAAGTTAATTGTATAATTTTGCACAATATTCATGTACCCTGTCTCATTGTTTTAATTGCAGAAAGCGTGTCATTGAACATACATATTACATGTATATCTAATCTTTGTATTATTATTATTCTTTATTTAAAAAGCGCCAACAGATTCCGCAGCACTGCCCATGGGTACAAGGATAACAGTACAATGGAGAAACAATACGACAACATTTTACAGACAAAAACAGGGGGAATTGAGGGCCCTATTACTATATAATAACCTCAATAAAAATTATTTAAAAAAAAAAAATACAGTGGCCTGACCGTATTTGCAGTGGCCTTTCCACAAATGGTGTCAGAAGTGGAATTGGTGTCCCACCGGCTCAACTGACACAAGAGCCGGAACCCACACAAAAAAATGGAGGATATTGTAAAGGCCCTGCTACAGGCTATTTCGGTGCAGCAGGAGACTAACAGGCAAGCTGCAGCTTCTGTAGCAGCCCAACAGGAAACTAACAGGCTTCTAGCTAGACAAATTGGAGCTTTAAGCGAAACAAAGATAGAGATCCTGGAATGCCTTAGTACCCAAAGGGTAGCTGCACAAGCTGGAGGGGTAAGCAGGATACAGGCCCAGCAGCTGTCTTCAGAAAATGACTCCAGATGATAAAGTGGAGACCTACTTGCTCACGTTTAAATGAATGGCCACCTGTGAAACTTGGCTTCCAGAGTAGTGGGCCAGTATAATTGCTCCTTTCCTCCTTGAAGAAGCACAAAAAGCTTATTACGACCTGGAAGAGGAGGCTGCTGCAGACTACCCAAAATTAAAGGCTGAAATTCTGGCCCGGTTGGGGGTGACAGCGACTGTAATTGCTCACTGGCTCTATAAATGGCAATTTAATGAAGGAAAGGCTCCCAGGTCACAGATGTTTGATCTAATTCATCTGGCCCAGAAATGGCTCAAACCAGAGAGTCAAAGTCCTCCACAAATCGTGGAGAACCTGGTGCTAGACAGATTTTTGAGAGAGCTTCCCCATGGTCTACGTGAATGGGTCAGTCAAGGACACCCTACAACTTATGATAACATGGTAGCTCAAGTAGAATGATATCTGTCTGCAAAGGACTTTGAAAAGTGTTCCACTAAGGCGTTTGCTTTGATTCCCGAGAATGAGCCTGAAGCTGGGGCAGAATTGGGAGTGCTTTTGCACAGAACAGACTCTAGGGACCACACTGAAGTGAAAGATGATCACTTTGGTGGAAATACTATAATCTGCTTTGAGTATGGTAGAAAAGGACATGTTAGGGCGAGGTGTCCTAACCCCGCAGAACAAATGCAGTGTGGACTAGTGGAGGATCCTATAAACTTTTGTGGACTGTTATGTTTAGCTGGACTGGTGTAAAGTTCAAATACCTATAGAGTTACATTCCTTATGAACAATCAAGAAGTAGAGGCACTAATTGACTCTGATGGTGTCTTGACTTTGGTGGCAGGTGGCTTAATCAAGCCTGTTAATGTACAAAAACATAAAACAATAGGGGTGCTTTGCATTCACGGGTGCACTGTACAATATCTAACTGTCAGTGTAGAGGTTTTTATGCAAGGAAGACTAGTAAAGATCTCAGCAGTAGTAGTAACTCAATTACCCTATCCCCTAGTCATAGGGAGGAACTTCCCTGACTTCATCTCCCTGTTGCAGTTGCCAATAACTTCTAAACAGGAAGAATCTGTAGGTGATCAAGAAGGTACTGTTATTGATGAGATTCTTCCTTTCACTCACCCTGACTTGTATGTTGATAACATGAAAAGAGGTAAAACCAGACGGGAGTGCAGAGAGAGTAGGTTGAGAATTAATAAAGCTGTAAACAAAGTACTGTTAAACAAAGGGAAAAAACGGTCCACTAAAGGTGTGGCCACACAATAACACAAAGATGATGTAGAGGTTGTACAAAGAGAATCTGACAAAGACCATGATAGTGAGGCTGGTGTAAGTGATCCAAGAATATTGGATACTTCCGGTGATAGTTTGGGTGAGACAAGGCAAGTGATCCATTGTTACAGAATGCTAGGAGCAGCATAGTGGAGGTAACCGTAGAGGTCCACACAAAAAAATTATCTCCTTTACAGGGTAACCTCAGACAATGGTCAAGAGATTGAACAACTAGTTGTGCTCTCCTCCTGTACCAGTAAGGTGCTTGATTTTTCCCACTCTCACCTCTTGCGGGGACACCTGGGGGTGGAAAAAACTCAAAAACAGGTTCTCAGGAGATTATTTTGGCCAGGCGTATATGAGGAGATTAAAAGGTTTTGTGCCTCTTGTCCGGAGTGTCAAAGTCACCAAAGCCCAAGTTAATGGCTCCACTCATATCTCTCCCCATAATAGATGTGCCATTTGAGAGGATTGGCATGGAGCTAGTGGGCCTATAGGAAAAATCTAATTGAGGTCACCAGTACATTTTAGTTATAGGTGATTATGCAACCCGGTATCCGGAGGCTATTCCTCTATGTAAGGCAAATGACAAAACTATAGCAAAGGAACTGGTTCAGATTTTATCCTGGGTTGACATACCAAAGCAAATACTTACAGACTAGGGTACGCCATTTGTCTCATGTATTATGAAGGTGTTATGCCAGCTGTTTAACATACATCCCCTAAGAACTTAATTGCACCATCCCCAAATCAATGGAATAGTAGAAAGATTTAACCATACTCTAAAAGGGATGTTAAGAATAGTGGTTAGCAGGGACGGAAGAGATTGGGACTTACTGCTTCCCTATTTATTTTTTGCTGTCTGAGAGATTCCCTAAAGCTCCACAGTTTTTTCCCCGTTTGAGTTCCTGTACGGGAAGCATCCTCGTGGTATTCTGGATATACTGAAAGAAACTTGAGAGGAACAAGGTGTCCCAGGAACTAATATGGTGCAACATGTGGAACAAATCAGAGAGTGTTTGGCTCAAATTGTTCCTCTTGTTTGCCAGCACCTGGAACAGGCTCAGGGTACCCAAAAACTCTACAATGACCAGGTGGTTCTTATCCTTACAACCTTTTACTTTTGTGGTGAGACACAGGGCAGGTCTTCTTCATGGAAATGCTGATGCCCTGTCAAGGGCACATGCCCTGATGGTGGCAGCCGCTTCACATGCCTGTGTCATGCTGGGGATATGGGACAGGGTACAGGACCATGTGTATATCAGTCAGAAGTTACAAAGAGCAATCTATCCGTTGTTAAGTGGTTAATGGTTTTCTGTTAGCTAGTACACCTGTTCCTTGTTAATTAGGCCCATTGCTATATGATAGCTCTGAGAAAGCAGGGCGAGGTCTCAGTAGCAGGCTGCACTGGGAGGGACGGTGCATGTTGAGACCTGTAAAGGACCTGTCTGCATGGAAGTTAAAGGTCTGGTAAGAAAACTGTTTTGTTTTGTAAAAGCTGTGAATGTGTGTTTGTTTTTCACTGGGGCCAGAGTAACTATACCAGTAATAGGAGTTAGGGAAACTACTGTTAGTTAGTCTCCTAAGAGGAGTTTTTTGTATTTTCTGTTGCTGCTGAAAAGCATTTTTTATTTAAATGGGAATTATACCCTTTCTTTTTATTAAAGAAAAGTTTCATACAAAATACAGTGGCCTGACCATATTTGCAGTGGCCTTTCCACAATATATATATATATTAATTAATAAATACAAAGAACATTTTCTCTTATGTGAAGAACATTGGAATGTAAAATAACAATACACAGTTATTAAATCTGAATAAAGATTATTTTTCTTATTTTCAGGAATGTATACATATTATTAATATACATGTATATTTATGTATACAGTATACTTATACACCTATAAACACATAAATACACATGTATACACATATATACATGTGTATTTATATACATACATACACATATTTAGAAATGTATATGTATGTAGATATATATATTATTGCACTTTCTATTCAAACACCTTGTCATATGCCACATACCTTTATTAAAATATTTAAAACAATATAAACACATATAAACACATGAGCTTTACAATGCCCAGAACCTCTTGGCACAATCTACTTAGAGTAAGAGAAATTATGGAAAGACAAAACTCGTTCACAACAGTGCGGTTTTACACTTTTGGCGAAAATTTTGTATAAAATATTCAAAAAACCTAAAGTATAAGAATATAGGAATTTAGATACCACTTTTAAATTAGGTAAAATAAAAAAATCCAATATTGTTGATAAGAATCGATTAGAACATGTATTTTTAGTAGTGCAATGTGCCTTTAATTACAATCTATGTAATTACCATCTGTAAACAGTTTAATAATTTAACAGTTTAAATGTAACCATTTTAAGTGAGCAGTAAGTTAAACATTGTTACTGAACACGCGTTTATTATACAGACATACAGTATTTTATGTTATCACATTCAGAGCAAAAAATAATAATTGAGCAAGATTATCATGTTACTTTAATTCTAGAAAGCAAACATGGTAACTAGGGTATTGTTGTCCTTAGGAAAAAATAACATACTCTACAGCGCAACACCAATTACCAATAAATGCACGCGCATAAGTAACACAGATCCCATACAATCTAATTGAAAATGGTAGAAAAAGCATTGTGAGCAGATATCACACTGTCAAGCTGACACTTCTACTGGGATGATGAGACTAGAAGGACCATTTTGCAGACTAAATAGGGCATAAAAATGTAATTCTTTTGTTGCTCTGCCAGCACATTGGTTAAAAAAAAAAAACAAGAAAAAAAAAACAAAAGCTAGAAATGCTTCTCTATGTCTGTCCCTGTCATAGAAACCTCAGAGAATAATTGGTCTGTTCTTATTCATTATCTGAGCTGTTTGGCGTTGGGAGTCATGCAATGTTTAGGCAGAGTGACATTTCATTGAGTGCCTTTCAGGAAAAGAATCAGCTCATAGCAAAAAGGTTGTCTGTAAAACATATTCTAAGAGCTGCACATAGCTGCAGACTACAGTGATATTCAGGTAAGGTGAGTGTCCTAGTGCTGAAAATTGAATAAAAATAAAACTTATTGTGGATTTGAGCCACATGAAGTTTTTAATTATAGGGACAATAAAATCAAAATGAAACTTTCAGGATTCGGACAGAGCATACAATTTAAACTTTCCAATGTACCTCTATTTTATCATTTGTATCTTTATCTTGGTATCCTTTGTAGAAAAGTGTACCTAGTTAGGCTCAGGAGCTGCAATGCACTACTGGGAAGTAGTTGCTGATTGGTAACTGCTCATATATGCCTCTTGTCATTGGCTCATAAGATGAGTTCAGCTAGCTCCCAATAGTGCATTGCTGCTAATTCAACAAATGATACCAAAATAATGAAGTAAATTGGAAAAAAAAATTCCAAAGCTTTATTGAACATAAAATCATTGCATACAAAGCAGAATTAAAATAGTTACATATGCAACAGTGTGGTAACAATGATTCCATATACATGATACATTTTTTCGACATATATGAGTTGTGGGTATATTTATCGTTCAATGGACAAATTTAGATTGCATAGGTAAGTTATTTAAACTAGATGAGAAAAAAATTAATGCAATTAAGTGAATCAGAAAATATAATGAACAATTCAAATGGATGTATAAAATATATGTTTATGCATACATGGTTCCTGCAGAGGCGTAAATTGTTGTGTCATTGATTATCGGGCTCTTAAATTGACCTTCTGTTCAAGTTAAGGTAATAGAAGAAGACGTCCGGTCTGTCAGCTAAGGGTGGTCAGTGAATATGAGTTTAAGAAGTGGATGTTCGGGTGGTGGTTTTGAGTGTGGGGGGTGTCTGATTAAGGTATTCCTCCCACAAAAAGTATATTGAGTGATAGTCGGCTATTCGTTTGTTACGAGTGAAGCGATATTTTTCTAGTTGGAGAGACTGAGTGGTTGTTTCTCTCCAGAACTGGATAGATGGAAGTGTATTACTTTTCCAGTTTTTGGGAATTAGTCGTTTTGCTGAGTTTGTCATGATAGTCAGTAAAGCTAGTCGGAGTTTACAAGTTATTTTGGTAAATTTATTAAAGATGAAAAACCAGATGTCAAGTTTGAGACTTAGGGATAGAACTTTTTCGAATTCGACTCTGATAGCTTCCCAATATGTTTGGGCTGTTTGGCACGTCCACCAGATGTGTGTGGGGGTGCCAATGTTTTGGCAACCCCTCCAACACTCCGGCGAGTGTGTAGGGAAAATGGTGTGAAGCCAGTGGGGTGTGTAGTACCATCTATATAATAACTTAACATTCATTTCCATGACATATATGGATGAGGAAGATTTTGTCATGCAGGAGAAGATTTTTTGCCATTCCTTAGGGGTTTGTGTAATGTCAATCTCTGTTTCCCACTTTTGTGTGTACGAGGGGAGGGACGTGCTGCTCGGCTGCATAAGTAATCGGTATGTAAAAGATAGAAAGCCCCTGTGTAGGGTATCATAAATGCAGCTGCTTTCGAAACCCGTATGGGAGCGAAAAAGTAGTTGCTTATGTGGATGTTTGGTAAGGAAGTCTGTAAGTTGATGGTATTTAAGCCATTCTATATGTATTTTGTCCAGGATGGGGGCGAGTGCGGTTAAGGGTTTGATTTTCCCATTTTGAATGACTGTAAGGCAGGGAGAGGAGTTTATAATGTGAGGTGTTTGAGATGTGTGGGTGGGGAATGGTATTGGAGAATCTGGGTTTTCACAAAGGGGTGTTAGTGGGGAGGGTACAGTTGAGATATGGTTATATTGTTTTATAGACGTGTCCCATAATTTTAATGTTTCTCTAGTGATTGTTGGTAGGTAAGTTTCTTTTAGAGGGTTGTAGCCAGCATTTGCTGCCCAGATGAGAAGTATGTGACAACGAGTGTTCTAGAAGAACCCATTCTTTGTGAACTGAATGTCTGCACCAGTGTATTATTCTGGTGTAGAAGCTAGCCAGTCTATATTGGGTAAGATTTGGGATCCCGAGGCCGCCCAACTCTTTGGAGCGATAGAGAGTGGCAGTAGCTATCCGAGGTCTTTTGTGTTGCCATATATAGGAGATTAAGGATTTTTGAAGGTTGTGTATCACGGATTTGGGGATTGGGATCGGTAGTGTTTGGAAGAGGTATAGTAATTTGGGGAGAAGAATCATTTTGACCGAATTAATTCTGCCCAACCAGGAGATTGGTTTATTGTTCCAGGAGCGCAATGTATTTTGGATTGAGTCGGTTATGGCTTTATAATTGGTGTCCAGTGTGACTTGTGTATGGTGGGAAATATACACACCAAGATATTTTATAGTGCGCGGTTGTATGCGAAAGTGTGCGAGTGCTTGTATTGCAGTGATTTCCCCCGCCTGCAGTCCAAGTGGGAGCAGTTCTGATTTGGTAATATTTATTTTGAAGTTTGAAAATTTGCCGTATAGGTGTAGTGTTTGAATGAGGGGGGGAAGTAAGTTATGGGGTTGTGTCAATGTGAGAAAGAGGTCATCAGCGTATAAGGTAGCTTTATATTCCTGATGAGCAATTGTGAACCCCTGTATGTCTGTATTGTGTCGAATATGTGATGCTAGGACTTCCATTGCAAGGATAAATAATATAGGGGAAAGGGGGCATCCCTGTCTCATTCCGTTTGTGATTGAAAATGGTTGGGACAAGGTATCGTTCAGCTTTATTTTGGCTTGGGGGCTGTTATAAAGGGAGAATATTTTTCCAGTGAAGTTTGAGTCGAAGCCGAATTGTGTAAGTGTCTCCTTCAGAAATTGCCAGTTCAGCCTATCAAAGGCTTTCTCCGCGTCCATAGAAATGAACACGGAGGGGATGTGGTTGTGAACTGTGTGTTCCATTAGTAATAGAATCTTGGTTGTATTATCTTTAGCTTCTCTAAGAGGAGTGAAGCCGGCCTGATTAAGATGTACAATTGTTGGGAGTATTAAGTTAATGCGGGTGGCCAATATTTTAGCATAAAGTTTGATGTCTATGTTAAGTAGGGAGATTGGGCGAAAGTTAGCTGGCGTTGTAGGGGGTTTACCTGGCTTTGGGATCACTACTACTTGTGCTTCTAGCATTGATTGGGGGAACGGGTTAGTGTCTGTTACCTCGTTGAATAATTGAGTGAGATAAGGGGAGAGGTGCGAAGAGAAGGTGTGATAGTACTTTCCAGTGAAACCATCCGGCCCTGGGCTTTTCCTGTTGTTGAGTGATTTTATGGCCGTGAGGAGTTCCTTTTGGGTAATGGGTTTGTTAAGGGTGTTAAGTTGATCAGTTGTGATAGTGGGCAGATGTGCATTGGAGATATAAGAAATCAGATCTGGGGTAGGGTCTTGAGAAGGTGTATTTCTATGAATATTATATAGGGTGGAATAATAGTCATGGAAGGATTGTAGAATTTCTTTAGTAGTTTTTAGGGTGTGGGGACAATTGGGTGTTTGTATTTCGTTAATATAGGATTTCAATCTCTTTTTTTTCAAAGCTCTAGCTAATAACTTGCCCGATCTGTTGCTTTCGTAATAAAACATGCTGTTAGTTTTTGCGCGAAGCGTCTGGTATTCTATTTGTAGGAAACCGTCCAATGCTTGTTTAGCGTTTTGTAAGTCGGTCAGTATATTAGGGTTTGTAGGGGATTGTTTATGGGCCAAATCCAGTCGGGCAAAGTTGTCTAATAGTTCATTATATTGTTGTCGGTGCAGTTTTTGGAAATGAGCCTTTAATTTAATTAATTCGCCCCTGAGCACGCACTTATGTGCTTCCCATATTGTATATTTGTTGGCCGTTGAGGGGATATTCAATCTAAAATATTCTTCAATGGTGCTAGTGAGTTTCTTAATTGTGTCTGGATTGTTAAGAAGGGAGTTATCTAATTTCCATGTATATGATGATAGTGGGGTGTTTGTCCATGATATGTTTAGTTTTACTGCTGAATGGTCTGACCATGATGTGGGGGAAATAACGCATCTGTTGACTAAAGCTAGGGCTGGTTGATTTGTGAAGATGTAGTCTATACGACTATATGTTCTGTTAGGATGGGAGAAAAAGATGTAGTCCCGGGTGTCCTGGTGGATAAAACGCCAGGTGTCATGAAGGTTAAGGTTTCTCAAACCTGTCCATAGTACATTAGTGACCTTTTTTGGTATCGTTATTGTGGGATTGGAGCTGTCCTTAGTGGGGTGAATGGGGACATTAAAATCTCCCGCTACAAAGATAGGTCCTTTTGCGATGTCTACAATGCGGTTAAATATTTGTTTAAAGAAAGGGGCTTGCTTTGCATTTGGGGCGTAAATATTTATCAGGGTGATGGGTCTACCATAAAGTAGACCCACTAGGCCTATAAATCGGCCTTCAGTGTCTCTAGAGGTTTGGATATGTGTGAAGGGAAGAGACTTATGCAGTAAAATACTGACTCCACCTCTTTTTGAGGTGTTGGAGCTGTGATAGTGAGTGGTGAATGTTTTCCCAAGATATTTGGGTTCCTTGCTTTTCTTAAAATGAGTCTCTTGCAGGAATAATATGTCTACCTGTCTAAAAGGGCTTTAGATCGTTTGTGGGGTGAGCTGAGTCCCTTAGCATTTTCTGTGAGAAGGGTCAGTTTACGAGTTTCATTGTTCTTAATTTTGGGCGACATGATATGTTTGCTGGGGTATGTTGTTTGGTTGTGTGTGTGAGGTCATAAAGGGCCCATTACATATATGTATCTTACAAATGGGTGGGTACACCTCTGCAGGAGAAAGACATTCATTTGACAGGTGATAACGTAAACAGTATCTCATTACAAACATTATAACATTGTAAACCGTGAAAAACATTAACATATTAACAAAAAACAAAAAGTCTCTCTGCCTATCATAGGTCATAACTGAGAGTAAATTGGGGGCAGTATCATAAAGTGCCCTATAAATTTGACATATTTTAAATGATATTGAGTAGGAATCCTGAAATGGGGAAGATGAGGGAGGTAGGTAGGTTGGAGGGGTGGGTAGGGAGGAGAAAGGATGGGTGGGAAGGGGGAAGAGGATGAGTTAGGCATGGTAGGAGAGGGGTTATCTAAATCTGTCTTTGCTCACATCCTGATAATAGCAGAAGGTTCTAAATTGCTGAGTTGCAATAAGACAAGACTAATTAATGATGACCTGTACTTGCCTGTCCCGAGGGGGCAACATTCACCAAAGTGGCAATCTATTTGTTCAGTATTACTGAATTAGATGTAAAAGAGTTCACAAAGGTGAATTTTCAGAGGAGGTCAAGCTGGTAGTGGGTTGCCTTATTGTGGTGGCTTCTTTTGACTTGGCTTTCTTAGGAAGGGCTGTATGCCAGGACTCATTTGGATTGAATCGTCTCTTGGAGATTTGCGAGTTCTGTGGCTCAGGTAGAGTTTCTGTTGGTGGTTCAAGTCCAAGTGCTGTACAAAAGGTTTGGGTGTCCTCTGGAGTTTTGCAGATCACATGGGTATTATTGCTTATGGTCCAAAGATGTGTTGGAAAACCCCATCTGTAAGGGATTCTCTTATTTCTTAACATGGTAGTAAGTGGTGAAAATTCTTTTCTGCGTTGTAAGGTGCGGGTTGATAAGTCCTGGAAGAACTGTAAGACATTACCTCTAAATCTTACAGGCTGAAGTTTGCGGGATTGTCGTAAGAGCATTTCTTTTTCTTGAAAGTTCTTTAAACGGATCACAATATCCCGTGGAGGAGCTGAGTCAGGGGGTTTTGGTCTCAAAGTTCTATGGGCTCTGACCCAAAGGATATCCTCAGTGTAGGAAGATTCTTTCAGATGTCGAAATAGATCCTGCAAATAGACCGGGAAATCCCTGGGTAAGACTGACTCTGGTACTCCTCTGATACGCATGTTTCTGCACCTGCTTCGATTCTCGAGGTCGTTGAGCTTATCTTGGAGAGAAAGTATGGTCTCCTGTTGAGAGGTTACTTGGTCAGTTAGTTGCTGTACATCTTCTTTAATGGTTTCTTGGTTACTTTCAAGAGATTCAACTTGAAAACCTAAGGTGTGGATGTCCTGTTTTAATTCAGCCAGTTCCTCTCTAATACAGGAACGGACAATGTCCGCAATGTCCTTTTTCGATGGTAAATTTTGTAAAAATGAAGGAGAGAGCTGGCTTTCAGCCGGTAAAGTTCTGTTTGGTTGAGATTCCTGTGACAGGGTTTGAGGAGTTTTGTCACCAGTTTTAAGGGAGGCAGGAGAGGTATTCGTTGTGTCTGAGCTATGTAAAAAAGAGGACATAAGGCTTGATTTCCCTGTGATAGACTTTGACATTTTGTCGTGTTTGACATTGCGTTTAGTCGTCATGTTGGGCCAGGGATACACGTGGCGTGACTCTTGGGTTTCTTGTGACAAAATTGTCTTATGTCGAGTAATACTTATGAGGTATATGGAGGTGTAAGATTTAGCCCCCAAAACAGGCAAAAGAATCTTATAATCACTGGCAGTAAATAAAAGATGCACAGCGGTGGTATTTTACAGATGGAGGGGTTAAGGTCTGCACTTGAATCACAGCAACAAGTTATGGAAAGAATGGTTGTATCTCCAGGCTGGGTTTAAAAGCCCAGCAGTGAATGTTACTGAGGATTTATGTTTCAAAAGAGCTGTAGTGTCAGTAGTTAAAGGCAGCAAAACTGTTATTTATTTCCTCTGATGGAAGCTGTTCCTGTAGTAGGCCTAATCCCTAGGATCAAGTGTGGCAGAAGCTTGCACAGGCCATGCAGTTGCTGATTATTTGTTGTGGCCAGGTTACAGTTAGGGACCCTTTAAATAAACTGTAGCAAAATTTAAATATATATATATATATGTATTACTTGTTTTGCTTTTCTTTAAAATACCTCCAAATATTGTGTTTGTTTCACTTTCCATAGAGAGATTGGAGCACAAACATTTCATTGACATGCTCTAACTTAGCCAGGGACATAACTACAGGGAATTCAGGGTTGACAACCTCTACCAGCCCCATCCCAGTTTAAGCTGTGTGCTTACTACTTTTATTAGTTCAGGAGCAGTTGTCCTACAAACTCCTTTTTTTGATACCTGATTTGGTATTTCAAGATTGAGTAGCATTCCTCAGGGGCACTGCACAAACAACGCTATTCTCTCCTAGCCGCAGAAAGCTTTTGTTGTAGACTCCTTCTTGTGGCAGAATGCTGGCCATGCAACGAATCAGCTTATAGAAAGGGTAGGGGGGTGACATCACCTTTATGGCATCTTAAAAGGACATTATACACTCATATTTTCTTTGCCTAAATGTTTTGTAGATGATCTATTTATATAGCCCATAAAGTTTTAGTTTTTTTTAAAAAATGTATAGTTTTGCTTATTTTTAAATAACATTGCTCTGATTTTAAGACTCCTAACCAAGCCCCAAAGTTTTAGGGGAATACCGTCAGATACCTTCTCCAGCTTGCTCCTGTTTGTGTAAAGGGTCTTTTCATATGCAAAAGAAGGGAGAGGGGGGAGTGTCTTATTTGCCACTTGCAGTGGGCTTTACAGCTGAATTTTCAACAGAGCTAAACTGAGAGTTTCTAAGTACGTTTTTAAACAGTTTTATACTGGATTTTTACATCAGTATCTGTGCATCTTATTCTTTATGGTAGTGTCTATTACATGCAGTTATATGAAAATGGGTGTATACTGTTCCTTTAAGGATTGAGAGTCTGGAAATACCAGATAGTAGTTGGGGGGATTAGGATTTGGAGTCTCCGGGGTTCTGTATATTTTATGGTGCTAGTCAGGAGAATTTTATGAGTTGGGAGAGCAGTTGGGGGGGAGCAACTGTTAAGAGGCTGAACATCTTTAGTTCACCCTGATCTGTCCTGTACCTACTGACACACATATAAGCCCAGACTTTACATTGCTTTAATATATACCCCTGTACTTCCCATCTGTGCTGGACATGCATACTGTATATACCCCGTATTTCAAACAAGTTGTCATGGCAGAGAAAGAATTGTTTATATTATAGTTGGTTTCATTGGGATTCTGTACATTTTGAAGATTTCCCTGATGGTGAATAGATATCTATTCTTGACTTTTCCTAATTATAGACAAAGCCACGTTATAATTAAAGTAACAGGAAATGATGCTCATCCAGTGAGCAGCTCTATATTTGTCATTATTGTGGAGATAGGAAAGTATTATCACTATAACCAGACAATATAAATTAAAATAATAATATTCTTAAACTATCTCACTATCAGAATAATATAAATAAAAAGTATTAGATCTCACAACAAACATTTCCCAATGTCAACAGCTGTACCAGAAGTCAAAAACATTATCTGTGTGGGAGCATTTTGTATTTCCTAACATTACAGGAAATTAAACATTGACAGTTTATAGCCCATTAAACACAAAATACATTTTATAAGCACAGTACTGAGGTTATTCCCCGCCTCACTCTAGTCATAGGTGCTGCCATATTGAAATCTAGCTTTTACTGCATTCCAGTACTGATGTGTTTGTGCATGTGCAGTAACTCTCCGGCAGACACCTGCATTGTAGCCTAGGTTTCAAAATGGTGGCATCCATAATTGCAATATTTCATTCCACTCATGTTCTAGCCTTCAGTGTAGAAAGATAGATACATATGGAAATTTCCACTAGCCCACTAATCCTAGACTAGTAAGAAATGGCAATAGACAAGTAAAAGCTAGCAAGTTTTTCCTTCTGGACTGGTAACCTTTGTTCCCTAACTAATATACAATTTTAATAACTGGCTGCTCTTGGCTCATTTTATAAGGGGTCTAATTAATAATCCAATTGATGATAGCTAAAAAATGTCTGACATTTGTGTTCCTATGAACCCCCAAAACAACTTGCAGAATCATTAGATGATAGTGCATGGTTTACCAATATTTCCAGATTTGACATCTGATATCTAAATATTTTTTAAAAACTGTTTCTTAGTAACCCAAGGGTAAATTTACCTGTTTACACTTTATTATCCACGTGGATGACTTTGGCTTATATTTTTTGCTTTGACAATTCTAGTTAATTTATTATATTTGACTTATGTCAGAAAGTCATTTATAAATTTTGATTGTAAATGTTTGATTGAGCCACTTAGATACAGAAACATTTCCACAGAAAAGAACATTTATGCTTACCTGATAAATGTATTTCTTTTTTGACACAATGGGGCATATGTATGAAGGTCTGGCGAACCTGATCCGACACTGCGGATCAGGTCCGCCAGACCTCACTGAATACGGCGAGCAATATGCTCACTGTATTCAGCATTGCACCAGCAGCTCACAAGAGCTTCTGGTGCAACACCGCCCCCTGCATACTCGCGGCCAATGGGCCGCCAGCAGGGGGTGTCAATCAACCCGATCGTACTCGATCGGGTTAATTTCCGGTGATGTCTGTCCAAGGTACCACCAGGGCATCTATCAGTACCGCCTGAGGGTCCCTGGACCTCGACCCGTACCTCAGAAGCTTTGCATTCTGCCGAGATACCATGAGATCCAATTTCGGTTGACCCCATTTGAGAATCAGGCTGGAAAACACTTCCGGATTAAGTTCCCACTCCCCCGGATGAAAGTTCTGCCTGCTCAGGAAGTCCGCCTCCCAGTTGTCCACCCCTGGGATGTGGATCGCTGACAGACAGCAAGAGTAGGATTCCACCCACTGAATTATTTTGGTTACCTCTCCTCGTTCCTCCCTGATGATTGATGTAAGCCACTGAAGTTATGTTGTCCTACTGGAACTTGATAAACTGGACTGAGGCTAACTGGGGCCAGGCCAGAAGAGCATTGAAGATCGCTTTCAGTTCCAGAATGTTTATAGGTAGAACAGACTCTGACTGAGTCCAAACTCCCTGAGCCTTTAGGGAGCCCCAGATTGCTCCCCATCCAAGAAGGCTGGCGTCTGTTGTTACAATCACCCAAGATGGTCTGCGAAAGCAGGTTCCCTGGGAGAGATGATCCTGAGACAACCACCATTGAAGAGAATCCATTGTCTCCTGCTCCAGAAGTATTCGAGGAAACAAATCCGCATAATCTCTGTTCCATTGCCTGAGCATGTTTAACTGCAGAGGTCTGAGATGGAACCGAGCAAACGGGATGATGTCCATTGCTGCTACCATCAGCCCGATTACCTCCATGCACTGAGCCACTGATGGCCGAGGAGTGGACTGAAGAGCTAGACAAGTATTGAAAATCTTTGATTTCCTGATTTCTGTCAGAAAAATCTTCATTGATAGGGAATCTATTATGGTTCCCAAGAAAGTTACCCTTGTATTTGGGACTAAGAAACTCTTTTCCAAATTTAGCTTCCATCTGTGAAATCGCAGGAAGGATAACAACATTTCCATGTGGGATCTTGCTTGTTGTAAGGATGGCGCCTGGACTAGGATGTCATCCAGATAGGGTACCACTGCAATACCCCATAACCGAAGCACCACCAACAGAGATCCCAGAACCTTTGAGAAAATTCTGGGAGCTGTGGCAAGACCGAAGGGAAGAGCCACAAATTGGAAGTGTTTGTCTAGAAAGGCAAACCTTAGAAATTTGTGATGATCCCTGTGAATGGGAACATGCAAGTACACGTCCTTTAAATCCACAGTTGTCATAAATTGACTCTCTTGGACCAAAGGGAGTATGGAACCAATAGTTTCCATCTTGAAGGATGGATCTCTGAGGAATTTGTTTAGACTCTTGAGATCTAAAATAGGTTTGAAGATTCCCCTCTTTTTTGGGAACCATGAACAGATTAGGATAAAATCCTAGACACTGTTCCTGAATCAGAACAGGAACTATCAGGTCGGAGAGGTCTCCTACACAGTGTAAGAACGCCCCTCTTTTTGTCTGGTCAACAGATAATCTTAAAAGCAGAAACCTGCCTCTGGGAGGAAAACTTTTGAACTCTAGTTTGTATCCCTGGGACACTATTTCTACTGGCCAGGGATCCTGAACATCTCGAACCCAAGCCTGAGCGAAGAAGGAAAGTCTGCCCGGTCCCGGATCGGGGGCAGGGCCTTCATGCTGTATTCAATAGCAGGCTTCTTGCATTGGTTTCCCTTATTTCAAAACTGATTGGGTCTCCATGAAGGTTTAGACTGTTCCTGCTTGGAGGCGGAAGAGGAGGAATTTCCCTTGAAATTTTGAAAGGAACAAAAATTACTTTGTCATCTCATTTGTTTGTTTCTCCAATCCTGAGGGAGAAGATGACCCTTACCTCCCGTAATATCAGAAATTATCTCCATCAAGCCAGGTCTAAACAAGGTCTTCCCCTTGTAAGGAATCGCTAAAAGATTAAACTTAGAGGATACATCCGCAGACCAACATTTTAACCATAAGGGTCTGTGAGCTAGAACAGAGAAACCTGAAATCTTTGCTCCCAGTTTGATAACTTGAAGGGAAGCATCCGTAATAAAAGAAATAGCCAATTCAAGAGCTTTTATCCTATCCTGGATTTCATCCAGGGGAGTTTATGTCCTGATAGCATCAGACAATGCATCAAACCAATATGCTGCTGCACTAGTGATGGTAGCAATGCACACAGCTGGCTTCCATTGTAAGTCCTGGTATACATATATATATTTCTAAGTAACCCCTCTAATTTTTTGTCCATAGGATCTTTGAAAGCACAACTATCCTCAATGGGTATAGTAGTTCTCTTAGCTAAGGTGGAAACAGCTCCTTCCACCTTGGGGACTGTTTGCCAAGCCTCCTTAATCGAGTCAGCTATGAAAACATCTTTTTAAATACAGGAGATGGAGAAAAAGGTATACCCGGTCTCTCCCACTCCTTAGCAATGATCTCAGAAGCTTGGTCTGGTACCGGAAAAACCTCTATCGAGGAAGGTACCTCCAAATATTTGTTCAGCTTACTGGATTTCTTAGGATTAACAACAACCGTGGAGTCGCTGTCTCCTTAAGTAACAGACGGAGCTGTTCAAGCTTAAACCTGAAGGATACAACTTCAGTATCAGCAAGAGGAATTACACTGTCAGAATCTGAAATTTCACCTTTAGATGCTCCTACGTTATCCCCCTCCTCCTCAGGCTTCTGTGAGGGGACATCTGAAATAGCAACAACTGCTTCAGAAACCTCGCTTACTGAATGTCTGATTTTCCTCTTACGCTTTCCCTGCAACATTAGGAAAGCAGACAACGCATCTGAAACAGCAGAAGACATGAGAAAAGCGATGTCTTTTAAAGTAACCCCAGAGGGAGCTAGAGAGGAAGCACAGGACACTGCATGTGAGGGCGGAAAAATTTGGGACACATGACATTGTCATTAGATTCCTGAACAGCATCCTCTTTAGAAAATGTTGGCTCAGAAAAAAGTCTATCCCTGAAGCTTAAAGTTCTCTCAATACATGAGGAACAGAAAGGGATTGGTGGTTCTACATTGGCATCAAAACATAAAGAGCAAGTGACACTTTGTAAGGCCTCTAGTTCCATTCTAACTCACAATTAAACAATTTGACATAAAAGGATTAAATTTTATTAATAAAATGCAAAGACATAAAAAATGTTACTGTCCCTTAAAATAATAAACTGTAACTTTTTTTTAATTCCGTTTAAGCAACTTTAGTATAGAGAGGCTTAACACGCTGAAATAACCCTGCAAACACCTCTACACCTCAGCAACACTTTACTGAGGTCCCTACCTCCTCTGAGCAGGAGCCGTATCTTCACACAACTTGGATTACAGTCGCACAGTCGGTCTCCGGTGTTAACACGCAGCTATTATTTAGAGATGTGCAATATGCCTTCCTACAATGGAGCGGAGTGAACAGAAAAGGGCGCGCAATCACTTGCCGCTTCCTGGAGTACCTCCCATTGTGGGCGTGCCTATAAGGAATCTCCCGGTTGGTTATTTAAGTGCCCAACCTTATTCTTATCCCCCAGAAAGAAAGCCAGCACTTACCTCATAATCTGCCTGACAGCAAGGCAGTTCCCAGGTTTGAGAGGTCCTCTCCCTCACATGGACCTGAGAATATAAGAAAGTCCTGAGTAAATATCCCTCAGGTTTTCATGTTTAGGGCAGCATCAATGCATGGGAGGCGCAGTGAGAATTATGTCCCACAAGTTCCCATTGCTCTAAAGCCACCACTGCTCTACTGAAGAGACTGATTTGGACTACGGCTACACCCTACGACAAAGCAGCACAGTCTTGTACTACTTTAAAAATAATAAACTCTTGATTGAAGAATCTTTTCTAACACCTAAATTTACCACCTCCTTGCTCTTAACATAGGCAAAGAGAATGACTGGGTTGGGAGGGAAGGGAGGTGATATTTATCAGCTTTGCTGTGGTGCTCTTTGCCTCCGAATAGTAATTAAGATGATCTGTGAAAATATTGTTTTGTAAATCACTTCTATTATATATTTTCAATTTATCTCCAGTACAAACCTTTTAAATAAAAAAACTTGAAATTTCTGAACCAATATTTCAACCTTCATGAAAAACAAATGTGGTCAAAGAATCTTGACAATTGTTGGCAAAGCATTTAGCTCTTCTGAAGGAATCCTAAATAGTATTGCATGAGCGTAAACAAATTCTTATATCATGGCGGCAGGGTGGTCTGTTGGATAGACATAAGATATACAGATTCACACAAACAAATAAAATCAATTCTTTTTAAAAACCTTGTTAATCAATGTCTGCATTTTCTTGGAATGCCCTGTAAATAAAACATTTACAAACTACTTACTGTATTTGTTTCATGAGCAAATTACATGCTGTATCTTTGTTTCAGTTACAGAGTTTCTTTGTAATTGAAATGGGTTACAGATGTCTGTATCAGTGAAGCAGTAAAGCAATTGCAGTTCCGTGTAATTCACTTGATAAACAGTCACTCAGAACACAAAGGCTTAAGATTGTTTTTTTAATCACTCCCTGCTTGTTGAAGTAGCTGTGTGCAATATCTGCCATGGAATGGTTGTCTTCTGATTTAAATCTCCTCACTATAATTTCAGTGTTTGCTTTGATCAATAATCTTGCTTAGTGCATACCAGGGGGCCTATCTATCAAGCTCTGAAAAGGAGCTTGACGCCCCGTGTTTCTGGCGAGTCTTCAGACTCGCCAGAAACAGCAGTTGTGAAGCAGCGATCACAAAGACCGCTGCTCCATAACCCTGTCTGCCTGCTCTGAGCAGGCGGACAGGAATCACAACAATTCAACCCGATCTAGTACGATCGGGTTGATTGACACCCCCTGCTGGCGGTCCATTGGCCGCGAGTCTGCAGGGGGCGGGGTTGCACCAGCAGCTCTTGTGAGCTGCTGGTGCAATGTTAAATGCGGAGAGCGTATTGCTCTCCGCATTCAGCGAGGTCCGCAAGACATTTCTTAAATATGCCTCAATTTCTTGATAATGTGTGACTCGCTAGAGATCCAAGTAAAGACACAACAGTGTAGCAATAGCCCTGTATTGACAGCTATTAAAGGACCATGCAATGCAGTAGAATTGCATAATTAACAAGTGCATTATAAAAAGACAATGCAATTACAAATACTCTGAATTTCAAATAAGCGGTATATTTTTTTCGACAAATTATTTTTTTTCTCCCATTTTCTGGCCCTCTGTTATACAGGATACAGGCCTCACTCTAACAAACAAGAATACAAACTTACTGCTGAGAACCAGGATACAGGCCTCACTCTAACAAACAAGAATACAAACTTACTGCTGAGAACCAGGAATACAGGCCTCACTCTAACAAACAAGAATACAAACTTACTGCTGAGAACCAGGATACAGGCCTCACTCTAACAAACAAGAATACAAACTTACTGCTGAGAACCAGGAATACAGGCCTCACTCTAACAAACAAGAATACAAACTTACTGCTGAGAACCAGGATAGAGGACTTACTCTAACAAACAAGAATACAAATTTACTGCTGAGAACCAGGAATACAGGCCTCACTCTAACAAACAAGAATACAAACTTACTGCTGAGAACCAGGATAGAGGCCTCACTCTAACAAACAAGAATACAAACTTACTGCTGATAACCAGGAATACAGGCCTCACGCATACAAACAAGAATACAGACTTACTGCTGATAACCAGGAATACAGGCCTCACTCTAACAAACAAGAATACAGACTTACTGCTGAGAACCAGGAATACAGGCCTCACTCTAACAAACAAGAATACAAACTTTCTGCTGAGAACCAGGAATGCAGGCCTCACTCTAACAAACAAGAATACAAACTTACTGCTGAGAACCAGTATAGAGGCCTCACTCTAACAAACAAGAATACAAACTTACTGCTGATAACCAGGAATACAGGCCTCACGCATTCAAACAAGAATACAGACTTACTGCTGAGAACCAGGAATACAGGCATCACGCATACAAACAAGAATACAGACTTACTGCTGATAACCAGGAATACAGGCATCACGCATACAAACAAGAATACAAAATTTACTGCTGAGAACCAGGAATGCAGGCTTCATTCTGAAGAAAACATGAATAAAGGCTTCTGCTGAGATCCATGGATCAGGTTTACTGCTGATAACCAGGATACAGGCCTCACACATACAAACAAGAATACAGACTTACTGCTAAATACCAGGAACACAGGCTTCGTTCTGAAGAAAACAGGAATAAAAGTTTCTGCTGAGATCCATGGAACAGGGATACAGATACAGGTCTCACACATACAAGAATACAGATTTCTGCTGAGAACCATAAAATGAGATTACTACAGAGGCATCTGAAAGAAGAAACAATTGCACAAAAATATTACAATACATTTAGATAATCTACACAGCAGCCAATCACTGAAAATATGTTTGTGGTTCTTAGAAAGCTCAAAATGTAAATATGTATGAATGCATTTCAATTGTAAATAGAAGCATTTTTTGCAATATATATCCAGTAGCAAAAATGCTTCTAGTAAAAGTTAGTACTGTTTCAGCAGCATATGCACATATCTGACTGGAGGATCAGGATTCAAACACCATAATGCCTGCTCAGAGAGCTTGACTTAATTTGTGTTAAGGGGGTTAAGTAGTGTTACGCGGGTTTATTGCGATGGGAGTTGTGGGAGTTTTGTTGTTAAGTAGTGTAGCAGGGTATATTGCGATGGGGTTATGGCAGATTAGGGGTTTTGATGTAAGGGGTTGCTAGCGATGGGGGGTTGAAGCGGATTAGGGGTTAACGGTGTAGGTGTTATTGAGATGGGGGCTATGGAAGTTTGGGGGTTAATTGGGATGGGGTTATGTAGGCTTAGGGGTTAATAATGTAGAAGGTGGAAAAATTAGGTTGTAAAATTTAATGGAACCTACTTGAAAATGTTTATTGTTTAAACGAAAAGATAATTCCTTTATTACCCATTCACTAGTTTTGCATAAACAACAGTTATATTAATATACTTTTTACCTCTGTGATTATACTGTATCTAAACCTCTGCAGACTGCCCCTTTATTTCAGTCCTTTTGACAGACTTGCATTAAAGCCAATCAGAGCTGATTCATAAATAACTCCACAAGAGTGAGCACAACGTTATTTATATGGTACACGTGAACTAGTGCTGTCTAGCTGTGAAAAACTGTCAAAATACACTGAGATAAGAGGCGACCTTGAAGGGTTTAGAAATTAGCAAATGATCCTACCTAGGTTTAGCTTTCAACAAAGAATACCAAAGCAAATTTGATGATAAAAGTAAATTACATCCCCTATCTGAATCATGAAAGTTTAATTTTGACTAAACTGTCCTGTTCCATGGATCTCAGCAGAAGCCTTTATTTCTGTTTTCTTCAGAATGAAGCCTGCATCCCTCGTTCTCAGCAGTAAGTCTGTATTCTTGTTTGTTAGAGTGAGACCTGTATTCTGGTTATCATCAGTAAACCTGTTCCATGGATCTCAGCAGAAGCCTTTATTCCTGTTTTCTTCAGAATGAAGCCTGCATTCCTGGTTCTCAGCAGTAAGTCTGTATTCTTGTTTGTTAGAGTGAGACCTGTATCCTGGTTATCATCAGTAAACCTGTTCCATGGATCTCAGCAGAAGCCTTTATTCCTGTTTTCTTCAGAATGAAGCCTGCATTCCTGGTTCTCAGCAGCAAGTCTGTATTCTTGTTTGTTAGAGTGAGACCTGTATCCTGGTTATCATCAGTAAACCTGTTCCATGGATCTCAGCAGAAGCCTTTATTCCTGTTTTCTTCAGAATGAAGCCTGCATTCCTGGTTCTCAGCAGTAAGTCTGTATTCTTGTTTGTTAGAGTGAGACCTGTATCCTGGTTATCATCAGTAAACCTGTTCCATGGATCTCAGCAGAAGCCTTTATTCCTGTTTTCTTCAGAATGAAGCCTGCATTCCTGGTTCTCAGCAGTAAGTCTGTATTCTTGTTTGTTAGAGTGAGACCTGTATCCTGGTTATCATCAGTAAACCTGTTCCATGGATCTCAGCAGAAGCCTTTATTCCTGTTTTCTTCAGAATGAAGCCTGCATTCCTGGTTCTCAGCAGTAAGTCTGTATTCTTGTTTGTTAGAGTGAGACCTGTATCCTGGTTATCATCAGTAAACCTGTTCCATGGATCTCAGCAGAAGCCTTTATTCCTGTTTTCTTCAGAATGAAGCCTGCATTCCTGGTTCTCAGCAGTAAGTCTGTATTCTTGTTTGTTAGAGTGAGACCTGTATCCTGGTTATCATTAGTAAACCTGTTCCATGGATATCAGCAGAAGCCTTTATTCCTGTTTTCTTTAGAATGAAGCCTGCATCCCTGGTTCTCAGCAGTAAGTCTGTATTCTTGTTTGTTAGAGTGAGGCCTGTATCCTTGTTATCATCAGTAAACCTGTTCCATGGATCTCAGCAGAAATCTATATATTCCTGTTTTCTTCAGAATGAAGCCTGCATTCCTGGTTCTCAACATCAAGTTTTATTCTTGTTTGTTAGTGTGAGGCATGTATCCTGGTTATCATCAGTAAACCTGTTCCATGGATGGATCGTAGCAGAAGCCTTTATTCCTGTTTTCTTCAGAAGAAGCCTGCATTCCTGGTTCTCAGCAGAAGTCTGTATTCATTGTTCTTAACAGTTAACGTGTATCATAGTTGTCAGCACTGATCCTGTATTCCTAATCTCAGCAGTAAGGCTTCATTCCTGGTTCTCAGCAGTGTGGCTGTATTTCTGGTTCCTAGTTCTAAGCAGTACATTTGTATCTTAGATCTCAACAGTAAATTTGTATCATGGGTCTCAGCACCAAGCTTTTATCCTGGTTCTGAATGGTAAGCCTGTATTCCTGGCTCTAGGCAAAGGGTCTATGTGTTCTAGTCCCTCGGCAGCAAGCCTTTGTGACAATGTCCTTTCCATAACAAGTCTGTGCCTTCAGGTGTCTCTATAACAAGTCTGTGCCTTCTGGTGTCTCTATAACAAGACTATATCTCCTGGCTTATCTATAGCAAGCCTGTGTTTTCTGGCATCTCAACAAAGACTGTGTTTCTTCTGGTCTCTTTGCATTTATCCTGTCTTTTCTGGCTTCTTATCAGCAACCGATTTCTTCACAAGAAGTCTTGAGAGTTCTGAGCAATGTTCTTGTTTGATTCTATGGAGTCCTGTTGTGATAGTGCTCTCCACAGGCTAGATAATGCATGAAAAGATTTTTTTAGAGTACAAGGAATGAAACAACAGCAAAACCCAATATTTAGCCAAAGCCTGTTGTATGATCTACTGGCCCCTCAACAGTAACTGTTGTTTTTTTTTCTTCTTCATAGCAAGTCTGTCTCTCTTAGTCTCACTGTGAGCATTTATCTTCTAAACACTCGGCATTAACCAGGACCTTCTTGCCAAACTTTAGCAAATTCCTCTCAAAAGCAAACTACTTTATTTGGCATCTTGGTAGTAGGTCAGCAAATGCTCATCATGTGTTTTATTTTTTTAGTTTTCCTGAGAAGCATAAGCAAATATTCAATTATTTCTAAAAAATGTTTCCTGGCCATTTTCCGGCATTGCTTTATATTCAGATGTCTTCTTCTAACTCTCCTTATGTCAGAGTTCAATATTTAATTTGCATCTTAAGTACATTTTTGCTACTAATTGAGCAGAAACACTAATAAAATATACCATATTTGTTAGCTGAATCTGTTTGATATTGGCATTCATTTATTATTTAATGTGGAATTTTTATCCAGGTGTTAAAAAAAAAAAAGATCAAATCAAACCTATTGCTTTTAAGTTCAACGTGCATATCAAGCCATGTTTTAAAGTATATAATGATTTACACATTCAATACATGGAGGTTATGTGCTTTGGGCTCAAATAATACTCATTATAAACATATTTTGGATACTTCTTCCTCAAGAGACATACTATCTTTTGAGCTCAGGAAAGAAATAATACTGCAGTTTAATAAAAGTAATGAGGTTGTTAGGATTTGTAGCTTCTAGTCTGAAATCCACATTTCTCTCTGATGCAGTGGATTCAAGTGCAGATTGTTTTTCTTTACGTAGTTTGATAGATGCTTTGATAGATGTTTCAGTAAAAATAGTTAAGAAATATCACTCAATAAAGTTGTGTGGTTTAGAATGCGTAGAATAGAAACAAGGAAAGTCAAATATCGACTTTTACCTCAGGCTGTTGCAGCAAAATCTTATGAGGTTTATCTTCATATAATTTTGCCTTGTATAAAATACACTGATGCTCTCTACTAAGTTTGGAAGCGTGTGTTTAGTTATCCATATTTTATTAATTCTGTACCATAGGGTGAATACAACATTATTTAAAATATTGTGTGAACACATTCAATTATTACACTGCTTTACTTATTTCTTCACACAAACCTACCAGTGTGGGTCCCAGAGATTAAATATTTGGGTGCAGGGACTTATCCTACACAGCTACATGAAAGAGCCAAGACGCTGGTAACTAAGTAATGCCAGTGGAATGATTTACAGGGTGTTCCGTGGGTTATTGAGAGTCCCTGGTGTTCTGTGGGTTAGTGAGTCCCTTGGGTTTTTTTGGGCTTAGATTTGCAGTATAGGGTCTAGTTAGGTATTTTCAAGAGTTCCAGGTGCTTTAAGGGTAGCAAGGGGCAATTTTTACCCTTCTGCTCAGCCCAACAAAAGGGGTTCAAAGCAAAATTGGGGTTCTTTTGCACCTTCCATACAGCCCCAGCAAAGTAATATTGGAAACAACTCTCATATTTGGGGAGTTAACACATCCATTGACTATACTGCACATAATATTGCCTCTGAATGTGTTTTTAGCATGATGCAGTGACCTATGTCTTCAATACACAAAGAGGACAATGTAGTTGACTTTGGTTTCCTTGACAATATATCAGTATTGCTGACATTGACACTTCTCAGGCTGTTTTCTAAACTTTAATAAATCATCATAATGATGCCCATAGCAATTTTGCCACTCATTTAAACTCACATCTGTAACCATCCTAACATCTCCTGCCTCACCAGACAAACACACTTTAAAACAAAACAATGACCCTAGATACTGCTGCATTTATGACCCAGCTTTACATCCCACAGAGTCCCCTGTAACAATGCAATTCCAAACAAAAATGCAGTGTTTAGACCATAGGGAGGAAGTAGCCCCCTCATGCAGACTTCCTTCTCTGTAGGTTTATTCTGTGATCCTATTCCATACCAGGACACCTAGCAACTAAGAATCTCCTGTTACTACATGGCCCATGAAGATACTGATTACTTTGCAACTAGCATAAACACTATTGGAAATTAAATCTTCTTACTCACTCAAGCACTGTGTCTCTGCCATCTATCTCTTCTACTTTTTTCCAGTGACAGAGCATAGTGAGTGTTCTCATAACATATCTATTCTTTCATAATATCTCTTTATCTTGTAACCTGTCAGTAATACTGACTAATCTGTACAACGTTACAGTGCAATATTATCTTCATCCATCAAACAAGCAATAGCTAATCATATGTTGCCATTACTGGCTCCTATGTTTGCTGTAAACTCAATGAGGACATAATAAATAGTCTGTCTAATTGAGTTAACACTGCTACCTATATTACATACCTACCTGTACTTTAAAATACATCAAGGATGATCTTATGAAGCTGACACGCTGCTCGACAGAAACGGACCCCCAGGATTGGTAAGCGCCACTGTTACATCTGTATCTGATCTTATGATATCCCTTATGACAATAAGGTCTATATATAAGCTCACATACCAGAATTTAGCTATTGTCATTTCATTTAATTGTTCCAAAGGTTGAGAAAAAGTGTGAATGTTAAACTGTCTCTATACTCTAAATTTGATTCAGGTTGTGACCACTGGAGCAGGAATATACCTAAGCAAAGTCAAAACAAGCAGGAGTCAGCAGCTAGCTGAGGTCCACTAATTTAGCAAACAATCTTCAGGGAAGAGCAAATGGTAGCAAAATGGGAAGCGGTGGAAAGCCGCCCAGGTCAAAACATAGTAATCAAAAATACATTAGAAGAACAATGATAATCTCCAATTCACAGGCAAAAAATGGAAGCTGAATACACCAATGAATAGCTGCTGTCATAGAATATACTTGTGCCAAACATTTGTACAAAATGAAACAACGCTGCAACTAAGGATGACATGACAGAAGTGATATAGCACAAACAATTATAGAGCAAGTTAAGCATCAAAAAGGATCTGTTGTTTAGGAACCTGCTGAGGTATAACAAGCTCTCTTCACTGCCGTTAACCCTAACCATAGCTGGGATTACAACAGCAATTACCATCAGTCAAAAGCAAAAGCCAGTGTTACGTAACTGCCTTGAAGTATTAACAACACCTAACACATGCGCAATATGTACCTCTCAGCCGCCATCCCCCCACCGCAATAACTAAATAAAATGTATTAACCCCTAATCCGCCAAACCCCACATCGCAAAGTACATAATAAAGTTAATAACTCCTAATCCGCCATCCACCCACATCACAATCTAACTAATAAAGTAATTAACCCCAAATCCACCATTCACCTACATCGCAAGCTACCTAATAAACGCCTAGATTATGAGTTTTGCACTAATAAGGGTGAGAAACCAACGCCAAAAAAGTTGCATTATTTTACTCTCCTTAGCGTTGCCATTAAGAGTTACTGAAAAGCTTCCTTTTGCGTGTGATATGGTGGCATTAAGCTCCATACCGCACAAAAGCCAAGGGCTGATTTGACGTGCTTGTGCACACTTTCCCCCATAGACATCAATGTGGAGAGAGTGTTAGAAAAAAAACTAACACCTGTAGTGCGGAAATAAAAATCTCCGTAACGCAACCCCATTGATGTCTATGGTGAAAAAAAAATTACGTTTAAACCTAACATTCTAATATAAACCCCAAGTCTAAACACCCCTAATCCGCCGCCCCTGACATCATCGACACCTAAATAAAGTTATTAACCCCTAATCTGCCGCCCCTGAAATCGCAGACACCTTAAAAAAGCTATTAACCCCTAATCCGCCACTCCCCAACATCGCTGCCACTAATAAATGCTATTAATCCATAATCCTTCACTCCCTGACATCACCGTCACTAAATAAAGTTATTAACCCCTAATCCACCGCTCCCCGACATCGCCGCCACTAAATAAAATGATCAACCCCTAAACATCTGGCCACCCACATCACCACCACTAAATAAACCAGCCCCACCACATCGCAAAATACTAAATTAAACTATTAACCCCTAAATCTAACACCCCCTTAACTTTAAATTAAAATTACAATATAACTATATTTAAATAAATAAAAACTTACCTGTGAAATAAAAATAAATCTAAGTTTAAAATATAAATTAACGTAACATAACTATTCTAATCAAATACAAAATACTACCAATTAAAAAATCTAAATGACAAATTTAAAAAACCTAACACTACGAAAAAAATAAAGAAATCTAAAATTACAAAAAATAATAAACACTAAATTGCGAAAAATAAAAAACACTAAGCTTACAAAAAAATAATAAACAAAATGATCAAAATTAAAAACAATTACACCTAATCTAATAGCCCTATAAAAATAAAAAGCCTTCCAAAATAAAAACACCCCCTAACCTACAATAGTAGGGCATTGCAATAAGTTAAACAGCTCTTTTACCTGTAAAAAAATACAAAGTCCTCCCAACAGTAAAACCCACCACCCAACCAACCCCCCAAAATAAAAAACCTAACTCTAAAAAAACCTAAGCTACCCATTGTCCCTAAAGGGGCATTTGTATGGGCATTGCCCTTAAAATGGCATTCAGCTCTTTTTCACTGCCCTTAAAAGGGCATTCAGCTCTTTTACAATTGCCGAAAGCCCTAATCTAAAAAAAAAACCCTAACACTAACCCATTAAATCTACTCATGGTTCCTAAAGTTCGGACATCCATCTTCATCCTCCAGGCAGCGAGAGGTCTTCATCCAGGCGGCGACACCTTCATCCATCTCGGGGACGTCTTCTATCTTCATCCCGGTGGCGCAGAACGGAGCTATCCTGGAAGCCAATCCCGTACACTGAAGTTGAATGCAAGGAAGCTGTTTCAAAATGGCATACCTTGCATTCCTATTGGCTGATTCTTTAATTTCAAATCAGCCAATATGATGAGAGTTTATGAAATCCTATTGGCTGTTCAAAACATTATTTTTTGTAAGATTAGTGTTTTTATTTTTCGTAATTTAGTCTCACTCTCACCTTCTGTCACTCACACTCCTACTACTGCTTGCTGCTAGTGACATCTCTCCTAACCCTGGCCCTGCAACAATCACCACACATTTACAGTCTCCCACAATGCAAACTCAAGGTCTCGCGATCCCAACAATCTCATCTCCATTAACCCACAGAGCTTATCCCCTCTCTTTTCTTGTGCCCTCTGGAATGCATGCTCTGTCTGTAATAAACTTACAACTGTTCACAACCTATTTGTTTCTAACCTTTTCAATCTTCTAGCAATTACTGAAACCTGGCTATCTTCCTCTGACACTGCTTCCATTTCTGCTCTAACGTACGGCGGTCTCCACTTTAGCCACACACCTAGGCCAGGTGAGAGATATGGTGGTGGTGTTGGAATCTTACTATCCCCCTCCTGCTTCTATCAGCACCTGCATCCATATCCATCTCTCTCCTTCTCCTCCTTTGAAGTCCACTGCATCTGCCTTTTCTCCCCCCTCTCCATCAAGGTGGCAGTTATCTATCGCCCCCTGGACCAACCTCCCAATTCCTCGACAACTTTGCTGCCTGGCTTTCTCACTTTCTCTCTACAAATACACCTGCTCTAATACTAGGGCACTTCAACATCCCCATTGATAACCCATCTGCCCCTGCTGCCTCTAAATTTCTCTCACTCACAAACTCCTTTAGTCTCTCACAATCCACCCTATTCCCTACTCACCGCAATGGACACTCTCTAGATCTGATATTCTCCTATCTCTGCTCCCCTTCTGATGTCACCTGTCGTTCATTTCCCATCTCAGACCACCATCTACTCACCTATAATCTCAATGTACATGCTAAACCTATTTCTCCCCCCACCTCCGAACCTGTAGAAACCTGCACACTGTGGATCCTCTCCAACTTTCTAACCTTATTCAAAAACGACTTCCCCACACTTCCATGGTATCCTGCCCTGATCTTGCTACAAACCACTATAACAATACTTTCTCCTCTGCACTCAACACCCTTGCTCCTCCACAAATACGCAAAAACCCACGTCATCAGCTCCAGCCCTGGCACTCTCAGCAAACACACTATCTACAAAAATGCTCCCCTGCTGCTGACCGTGCCTGGAGGAAATCCCACTCTGAACCTGATTTCCTACACTATAAGTTCATTCTTTATTCTTACTCCTCTGCCCTTCACTTAGCCAAGCAAAACTACTTCTCTCATATCTTCTCACTCCTCAAACCCTAAACATCTCTTCTCCATTTTCAACACTCTCCTCTATACACCTGCACCACCCCCTTCATCTGCCTTTAGTGCTCAAGACTTGGCAGACTACTTTTTCAAAAAAACACTTACCATCCGAAGTAACATCCCACCACAAGACTGCAACCTTCCATCTCTGCCCCCGGTCATCCCCTCCACCACTCTCAGTACCTTCCCCCCAACCACTGAGAATGAAGTGAGTTCCATAATATCTTCCTCACACCTCACTACCTGCCCACTTGACCCTATCCCTTCACATCTAATACCTTCTCTGTTGTCTACCCTCAACCCAGCTCTTACTCACGTATTCAACCGGTCCCTTACTACTGGTTCATTTCCATCATCCTTCAAACATGCAGAAGGTCACCCCCATCCTCAAAAAACCCTCCTGCTACCCCAATTCTCTTCAAAAGTCCTGGAAAAACTAGTTTTCGATCGCCTAACCCATTTCTTATCCTCCAACTCATTGCTTGACCCCCTGCAATCTGGCTTCTGTCCACAACACTCAACTGAGACTGCCCTCACCAAGGTTACTAGCAATCTTCTTTCTGCTAAAAACAATGGCCACTATTCTATACTTATCTTACTTGACCTGTCTGCTGCCATTGACATTGTTGACCATCCCCTCCTCCTATGGACTCTCAGCTCCCTTGGGCTCTGTGACATTGCCCTCTCCTCGATCCACTCTTATCTCTCTAATAGGTCCTTTTCTATCTCATTTGCTGGTGACTCCTCCTCTCCATTGCCTCTGTCTGTTGGATTACCTCAAGGCTCTGTTCTAGACCCTCTACTCTTCTCTATTTATACTTCCTCACTGGGTAAACTCATCAGTAGCTATGGCTTCAACTATCACTTCTATGCTGATGATACTCAGATCTACCTATCCACCCCTGAACTCTCTCCTTCTGTCCTTTCCCACATCAGTGACTGCTTATCTGGCATTTCTTCCTGGATGGCCTCTCACCACCTAAAAAATCAACATGTCCAAGACTGAGCTTCTTCTAATCCCCCCATCTAATTATACTCCAGATTCTAACTTTACTATCACTGTTGGTGACACCACTATCTCCCCATCACCCCAAGTCTGCTGCCTAGGAGTTACTCTTGACTCCAATCTGTCCTTTATACCCCACATCCAATCGCTCTCTTCATCCTGTCGCAACCACCTACACAATATCTCCAAAATGTGTCCTTTTCTGGGTGCTGAAACTACTAAACAGCTAATCCATTCCCTAGTAATTTCCCGGCTTGACTACTGTAACAGCCTTCTAACTGGCCTTCCTCTCTCCCGCCTCTCCCCCCTTCAATCCATCCTAAATGCCTCTGCTAGGCTAATCCACCTCTCCCGATGCTCTGTATCTGCTGCACCCCTCTGTGGCTCCCCATTCACAGCAGAATTAAATTCAAAATTCTCACTCTGACCTACAAAGCTCTTACCAATGCAGCCCCCCCCACCTGTCCTCACTCATCAACAAATATACTCCAGCCCGTCCCCTGAGATCCAACAATGATCTACTCCTTGCCTCTTCTACCATCACCTCCTCCCATGCTAGACTACAGGAGTTCTCTCGTGCAGCACCAACCCTCTGGAACGCACTTCCTCAAGCTGTTAGACTTTCCCCCAACCTCTCCTACTTTAAACGCTCCCTAAAGATCTTCTTGTTCAGGGAAACCTATCACCAAATCAGTAACTAATGAATTCCACTTGCCTAATAGTTGCCCTCATCTAACTCCACACTAGCATAATTCCCACCTTTGCAGTCCCCACCTCCTGTTTCTCACCCTCCTACCCATTTAGATTGTAAGTTCCCACAGGAACAGGGCTCCCTATTCCCCCTGTATTAGTTTGTTAAATTTTGTCTGGTGTCTCATATTGTACTGTCCTTTTATCTTAGTTACCCATGGACAGCGCTGCGGAATCTGTTGGCGCTTTATAAAGAAAGAAAAATAATAATAATTTTGTAATTTTAGATTTTTCATTTTTTTTGTAGTGTTAGGTTTTTTTAAATTTTAAATTTAGATTTTTTTAATTGGTAGTTTTTTCATTTTATTAGAATAGTTATAGTTTAAACTTAGGTTTATTTTTATTTCACAGGTAAGTTTTTTGATTTATTTAAATATAGTTATATTGTAATTTTAATTTAAAGTTAGGGGGTGTTAGGTTTAGGGGTTAAGAGTTTAATTTAATTTAATGTTTGCGATGTGGGAGACCTGCGGTTTAGGGGTTAATAGGTTTATTTAGTGGCGGCGATGTGGGGGGCCGGAGGTTTTATGGGTTAATAACTTTATTATAGTGTTGGCGATGTCAGGGATTGGCGGACTATGGGTTAAATATATTTAAATAGCGTTGGCAATGTGGGTGGGTGGCAGATTAGGGGTTAATAGGTTTATTTAATAGTCACAATATGGGTGGGCGGCAGATTAGGGGTTAATAGGTTTAATATAGTGTTTGCGATGCAGGAGGGTGGCAGTTTAATGGTTAATAGGTAGTTTATGGGTGTTTAACTTTAGTTATGAGTTTTGTGAAACATTTTTGTAACACAATATCAATAACTACTGGTCTCAGATGGCTGTATGGATCGTGTCAGTATAGGCAGTAACGCAAGCATTTAAGCCGGACCGCACAACCTGTAATACCAGCGCTATGGAAATCCAACACAAAAACATAATTTTTTTTTTGAGGGCGGAATGGACGTTGCGTTACAGGCTAAAATGCTTGTGGTATAGCTATACCGACACAACTCATAATATGCGTTCCTGGCCATTTCAGCGTAATGACCATTTTTTCAGAGTTAAAAGCCGTACCGCACGGAAACGCAAAACTCGTAATCTAGGTGACAGTGATTAACCCCTAATCCGCCATTCACCCACAAAGCCAACTATCTAATTACACTATTAACCCCTAAACCGCCCACCTCTCACAATGCAACGATGAATCTAATCACTAAGCCCCCTAACCTAACAACCTCTAAATTAACCCCAAAACATAAAATAAAAAAGACTATCTTCTTAATAAATTAATTAAAAAGTACCAAAAGAAAAAAATCCTAAATTAAAATTAAAATAAAAAAACCTAACATTGCATAAAAAATTAAAATAAAAAATCTAATACAAAAATAAAAAAAATCTAAAATTACAGAAAAAAATAAACAAAATGATCCAAAATAAATTTGTTTAAACCTAATCTGATACCTCTAAAAATAAAAAAGCAACCACAACATAAAAACACCCCCTAATCTAACACTAAACTACCAATAGCCCTTAAAAGAGCCTAAAGACATCAGCTCTTTTACTGTTAAAAATTACAAATTATACCCTAAAAGTAACCCCCCTCCACCCACCCAACCCCCCCCCCAAAAAAAAAAAACTAACTCTAAAAAAACCTAAGCTACCCATTGCACCTAAAGGGGCATTTGTATGGGCAGTGCCCTTAAAAAAAGCAATCAGCTCTTTTGCTGACCATTAAAATAAAAAAGCCCTAATCTAAAAAAAAAAAACACCCAAAAAACTATCTCTAACCCGAAATAGGTACTCACCATTCCTAAAGTCTGGTGGTGAAGGTCTTCTTCCAGGCGGCTCCATTTTCATCCAGTGCGGGGACATCTTCTTTCTTCATCCGGCGTGAAGGCGGCATGAAGCGAAGGCGGCGTAGAGCAAAGGTGGCGCGGAGCAGAACCGGCTGCTGCGAAATAGGACCAGCAGCTGCGGAGAAATCCAGTGTGGAGAATCCTCTTCATGCTATCGTCTCCGCACACTAAAGATTAAATGCAAAATACCCGTTTTATATTGGGTACCTTGCATCCTATTGGCTGATATTTCCAAATCAGCCAATAGGATGAGAGCTACTGAAATCCTTTTGGCTGATTTGAACAGTTTACCCGACTTACGGCAGTATATGATCTGCCCACACCGTATATGTAATTCACCTTATGTGCGTGGTGAACTTACGGGTGGTGCGGGTTTCAGCAGTTGCGCTGAAACCTACGCCGCACATGTAATCTCGCCCCTGAGCTGCATCCAGGTGGATTCCGAAAATGGCAGGGTCGTGAGATCCCTCGCCCCCCAAGAGGAACGTCACTCTACAACAATAGACTGCCCTCCGGACAGGCTTAACGCCTAGTATGAAATAAATGAAAATTTTGTATGACTGATATCGGTTTTAATTATGTAGATTTCGCTTTTCCTATCAATATGTTTATTTCATTTTGTATGTATCGGACAAAATTATAATTACATTTTATTCTGTATTTTCCTGATGTTTTAATACTAAATATTATTTAAAGGGACAGTACACTGTACAATTGTTTTTGTATTAATGTATTTTCAATGACTTGTTATACCAGCTGCAGAGTATAAAATGTATGATAAATTGCATTTTCAGGTTTATTTGTGTATATGAAGTAGCTGGTTTTGTGCTTTTAAACCACCGCCTATTACAATGGGTTGAGCTTCAGGTTTTATAAGATCTCATTATGTTATCACTTTGTGTACACAGACTTTCTTCCTTATCTTATATTTGTCTAGAAAACCAAAGCTTAATACTTAGAGAGAACAATGGAAAATTATCATTGTATTACTTAACTATCCTGCACCCCACTGAGAGTGTAATCTCTTCTGCTGGCTGTGTTTACTTAGGCTATTCAATAGAACATACTCCAGTATAGAAACTTTCAGTATAGGTTGGGATACCACAGGCTAAATCAGCTATTTCAAATGCCAAAAATAAAGGAGCTACTTGTAAACAATTTAAAACACTCCAGCAGGTAAAATGAATCATTGGAAACAATTTAAAAGGGAGAACATTTTTGGGTGAACTGTCCCTTTAAACAGCACATTACCTCAGTGTGTTATTTTGTAGATACTTTAACTGTTGGATGTATAATCTTAAAATAACTATTCATTTGCTTTTTCCTTTTTTAATTTCTTTCCTTTATTTATTTGCCATAAAAAAACTAAATATAAATCTCTATTTCGGTTATATAAAGCAAATTGAAGTTTTCGGACCTCAGCTGACAAAGTATGGCATCATTTAAAAAAAAAAAAAAAAATAGAGGGAGAGAAACTTCTTGTAAAATGTTTGATAAAGAATCTGATGCTTAAAAGGATCTGAAACCCAATTGTTTTCTTTTATAATTCAGATAGAGCATAAAGTGAGTTTAAATTAAATTTACTTCTATTATCAAATTTGTTTTGTTTTGTTTGTATCCTTTGTTGAAAATGATACCTAGGTAGACTCAAGGGCTGCAGATTTATACCTCATGTTATTGGCTCACCCAATGTTTTAGCTAGCAAACAGTAATGCATTGCTGCTTCTTCAACAAAGAATCCCAAGAGAATGAAGCAAATTAGAAAATAGAAGTAAATTGGAAAGTTGTTTACAATTGTATTCTCTTTCTGAATCATGAAAGAAAAAGGTTGGGTTTCATGTCCCTTTAAGTGCATTTAGTTTAAATGGACATACTGTAAATATGAAATGATATTGCACCATTGTAAAGAGACATTAAAACCTTTCGCCTAGATTTAGAGTTTTGTCGGTAAAAACCCGCGTAGCTAACACTGCTTTTTTCCCCAGCGCACCCTTAAGACAACGCTGGTATTTAGAGTTGTCTGAGGGGCTGCGTTAGGCTCAGAAAAGGGAGCATTGAGCCTAATTTAGCTCCACTTCAACCCTCAATACCAGCGTTGCTTATGGTAGCAGTAAGCTGGAAAAACGTGCTCGTGCACGATATCCCCATAGGAAACAATGGGGCAGTTTGGGCTGATTGGAACAGCCAATAGAATGCGAGTTCAATACAATTGGCTGATTGGATCAGCCAATCGGATTGAACTTCAATCTGATTGGCTGATTGCATCAGCCAATCAGATTTTTTCTACCTTAATTCCGATTGACTGATAGAATTCTATCAGCCAATCGGAATTGAAGGGATGCCGTCTTGGATGACATCCCTTGAGGAACCTTCATTCGTCGGGAAGTCGTCGGTTGAAGAGGATGGCTCCGCGTCGGCTCCTTTGAAGATGGCTTCGCTCCACTCCGGATGGATGAAGATTGAAGATGCCGCCTGGATGAACACTTCTACCGGATGGAGGACCTCTTCTTGCCCCGCTTGGATGAAGACTTCTACCGGATCAAGGACCTCCTCTGCGCACCTTGGATGAAGAATTCGGCTCGGCTGGGTGAAGACGACTCAAGGTATGGAGATCTTCAGGGGGTTAGCGATAGGTTTTTTTTAAGGGGGGTTTGGGTGGGTTAGAGTAAGGGTATGTGGGTGGTGGGTTGTAATGTTGGGGGGGTATTCTATTTTTATTTTCAGGTAAAAGAGCTGATTACTTTGGGGCAATGCCCCGCAAAAAGCCCTTTTTACGGGCTGGTAATAGAGCTGATTACTTTGGTAGTTTAGAATAGGGTAGGGCATTTTTTTATTTTGGGGGGATTTTTATTTTATTAGGGGGCTTAGAGTAGGTGTAATTAGTTTAAACTTCTTGTAATTATTTTTTATTTTTTGTAATTTAGTGTTTGTTGTTTTTTTTGTATTATAGAATAGTTTATTTTATTGTATTTTAATTTAGCTAATTGTAGGTAATTTATTTAATTAATTTAATGATAGTGTAGTGTTAGGTGTATTTGTAACTTAGGTTAGGATTTATTTTACAGGTAATTTTGTACTTATTTTAACTAGGTAGCTATTAAATAGTTATTAACTATTTAATAGCTATTGTACCTAGTTAAAATAAATACAAAGTTGCCTGTAAAATAAATATAAATCCTAAAATAGCTACAATGTAATTATTAGTTATATTGTAGCTATATTATGGTTTATTTGATAGGTAAGTATTTAGTTTTAAATAGGATTAATTTAGTTAATTTTAGGAATATTATTTTGTTTAATTTAAATTATATTTATGTGAGGGGGTGTTAGGGTTAGGGTTAGAGTTAGGTTTAGGGGTTAATAACTTTATTATAGTAGCGGCGACAGTGCGGGAGATTAGGAGTTAATAATTGTAGGTAGGTGGCGGCGATGTTAGGGAGGGCAGATTAGGGCTTAACACTATTTATTATAGTGTTTGCGAGGCGGGAGTGCGGCAGTTTAGGGGTTAATACATTTATTATAGTGGCGGCGAGGTCCAGGCGGCAGATTAGGGGTTAATAAGTGTAGTTGGGTAGCGGCGACGTTGAGGGGCAGATTAGGGGTTAATAAATATAATATAGGGGTCGGCGATGTTAGGGGCAGCAGATTAGGGGTTTATAGGTATAATGTAGGTGGTGGCGGTGTCCGTCGGAAGATTAAGGGTTAAAAAAAATTATTATAGTGGCGGCGATGTGGGGGGGCATCAGTTTAGGGGTACATAGGTAGTTTATGGGTGTTAGTGTACTTTATAGCACAGTAGTTAGAGCTTTATATTCACGCGTTAGCCCATAAAGCTCTTAACTACTGACTTTTTTTGTCGGTAGGAGTCTTGTCGGTAGAGGGTCTACCGCTCACTTCTCCCAAGACTCCACATACCGGTGTTAGGTAGATCCCATAGAAAAGATAGGATACGCAATTGGCGTAAGGGGATCTGCGGTAGCCTGGAGTCGCAGTGAGGAAGTGAGCGTTAGACCCTTTCCTGCCTGACTCTAAATACCAGCGGGCAGTAAAAAGCAGCGTTAGGACCCCTTAACGCTGCTTTTGACGGCTAACGCTAAACTCTAAATCTAGGTGTTTGTAATTACAATGCATTTCTGTTGTGTTGCTGTAGAATAACATAGCAACTAAGTCTAAACATGTTTAAAGCAAACTAACATCTTGTTTCCCCAATTTATTTATTTTTCAGTATCCAAACTCCACCTATCATTATGGTCATTATATTAGTACAACGTGCATTGTTATCAGTTAAAGCCAATTTGGGAAATATACTGTGTGCAGCAGGGTACATTTCATGTTCTGAGAATTAAAAAATCCATCATTTTCAGAACTCAAAAGCATTAAAAGGGGGTAAAATAAATAATGACAGGATATTGCAAACTATGTGTCACTTTAATCCCAAATAGCCTCTGGAGGGGCAAAACCATGCCAATTATGAGCCACAAATAGCCAGTGATTAAAGACTTTGTACATATTTCACCCCTAATTGGCTCACTGGACCAGTAGTGCATCACTGGTCTGGAGTTAACATTACCTATGTGTTTAACCCTTTAGTGTGTCATTTTAAAGCAATAGTGCAATAATAAAATACTCAAGCACATTATCAATGGAGGTTCTATGGTGTAGCTGGTGTGCTATTTAACTCTGTACGCACATGTACCACTTTTGTTGGATGGCAAAGGGCAGCACATGCTCTGCTAGATTACAAGTGGAGCTCTAAATTATCGCGGACCCATTACAACTGGTTGGTTATTGCTACCGCGAGCTTGCGGTAGCAATTAGCACTCAGAAAATTAACCAGAGATCCAATCTCTGGTTAATTTTCTAAAAGTGCCCCAAATGTCCTCAAAATAGAGTGTATTATAGCTTTTTTATTTTAAAAAACTTGAGCTTTTTTTTATGCAAACGCGAGGTCGCGTTCGCATTGCACCTAACTTGTAATACCAGCGCACATTAGTGTGCGCTGTTATTACAAATGGAACACAAATATTGCTTCAACAAAAGCGATATATTGTGCTCCACTTGTAATATGGTCCATTATGCTTTCTTTTTCTTTCAACTTTTTCACCACCTTTGATAGCCCATCAGATTTAAGTTTTAGAACTGCCACTGCACATTATAGCAATTTCTGTTTACAGCTTTGTGTCTATTTAACCTGAAGCAATCTGAGAATTAATAATGGTTATTTTTTTTTTTTGAATAACAATTAACCTTATTATCTACAACAATGTATTGTTTCCTTTCATAAAGTGTCTATGGTTATTAGTTTGTTTTTTATTCTTTTACATTTCAGTAGACACCTGGGTACAATGCATCCCAGACAAGATAATTAGATTACAAACACTGTGAATGACCAGAAACCTTTTTTATTCAATTTCAACATAAGCATCAATTAATCAATGTGTTGCCCATCCTATCATTATTTCACATGTGCTTAGCCTCTCAAGTCATTTTAACACCTAAGGTCATATTGAACAGAAGGAAATTTAGTGCAAGATTCAGACTTCCTTGGCTTGACACAAATCTATTACTCATGTGGGTTTAACTCATTCTTCTATGTCTTATGCCACTGGAGCAATTGTTGTCCTATATCACTGTCATTTACAGAATTGTAACAAATGTCTTTAGGAGAAAACTATATTATCTCTGATATCTCAGCCATTTCTCATATTATGTTGGATGCAAACTGAACTGGTCGCTGAGCATTTATTTTGTTGACTTTTATTTATAGAGAAACAAATTTTTATGTTTAAAATTCTGAGTGGTTTGTTCCTTCTGCAGAGTAATATGTATACAAGATAGAAGCGCTAATAAAAACACAAGAAAACAGCTGATTGAAGCGATAACAATGTCTATATGGATTTTTAAAAAACTCTAAAGTTCACATTTTATTTCTAGAAAAATAAATTTATATTCAGTTAAAGGGACATTATATTAAAAAAAGGTTTGCAGTGCATATTTAGGAGCAACAATTAACCCATATTAAATCTATATTTTAGCATGAAAAGGGTTAAAGGGGACACATTATCAGGTAAGTAGCTGGTAAGTGTTCATTGTATTAAAAGCAGACACAGAAACACCCTCTTAAATAGGCTCTTTCTCTCCAACTCTCACCTGGGAAGTTGATTTATGCTGCTGCCTAATAACAGCTTTTCTATAAAGAATACGTCAGCATTCAGATTTTCAGTGTAAGTGCACTTTCAAAAGGCTAGAACAGCTATTTTTAAATACAATCCAGCAGTTAAAATAGATCATTTGGAGCACATTAAAGAGAAGATAATTTTACACTACAATCCCTTTAATCAGCATGTGTATTGCCAGGCATCAGTTATAAATATACTTGGCTATAAAGAACACACAAGTTAAAATTTAATATGTATGTAATATATTAATTTAGAGTTTATAATCTTTAAAGTTTTTTTTTTTTTAAGGGACAGTCTACACCAGATGTTTTATTCAGATAGAGCATGCAATTTTAAGCAACTTTCTAATGTACTCCTATTATCAATTTTTCTTCATTCTCTTGCTATCTTTATTTGAAAAAGAAGGCATCTAAGCGTTTTTTGGTTCAGAGCTCCGGACAGCATTTTTTTTATTGGTGGATGAATTTATCCACCAATCAGCAAGAACAACCCAGGTTGTTCACCAAAAATGGGCTGGCATCTAAACTTACTTTCTTGCATTTCAAATAAAGATACCAAGAGAATGAGGAAAATTTGATAATAAGGAGTAAATTAGAAAGTTGCTTAAAATTTCATGCTCTATCTGAATCACAAAAGAAAAAATTTGGGTTCAGTGTCCCCTAGTAACACTAATGCCCACTAGTTCTGAAAAACTGTCAAAATGCATTCAGATAAGAAGCTGCCTTCAAGGGCTCAGAAATTAGCATATGAGCCTACCTAGGCTTAGCTTTCGACTAAGAATACTAAGAGAACAAAGCAAAATTGATGATAAAAGTAAATTAGAAAGTTGTATAAAATGACATGCCCTATCTCTATCATGAAGTTTATTTTTTATTAGACTGTCATATAGTGATCAAGACATGTGCACAATCCAGAGCCTACCTCAGTATGCTCTCATGTAAAGGATCTAAGCCAGGAGACTTTTGCAAACAGTCGGCCAGATTATGAGTTTTGCGTTATGAGCGGCTCGGTATTAACTTGCAAATTATTTCCACCACTCATCTTTAATAGCGCTGCTATTACAGGTTTTCCAAAAACCTGCGTTTGCGGCAATATGGCAGCGTTGAGCTCCATACCGCACACAAATACCAGCGTTGCTTTGAGCTGGTTTTACGTGCTTGTGCATGATTTCCCCATAGACATCAATGGGGAGAGCCGGCTAAAATAAAGCCTAACACCTGCAATAACAGAGCGTAAAGCTTCGTAACGCAGCTCCATTGATTCCTATGGGTAAAGAACATTTATGTTTAAACCTAACACCTTAACATAAACCCCGAGTCTAAACACCCCTAATCTGCTGCCCCTGACATCGCTGACACCTACATTACATTTATTAACCCCTAATCTGACACCCCCAACATTGCCACCACCTACCTACACTTATTAATCCCTAATCTGCCGTCCCCAACGTCGCCGCCACTATACTAAAGTTATTAACCCCTAAACCTCTGGCCTCCCACATCACTAACACTAAATAAATATATTAACCCCTAAAACTAACCCTAAGTCTAACCCTAACACCCCTAACTTTAATATAATTGAAATAAATCTAAATACAAATTACTATTATTACCTAAATAATACCTATTTAAGACTAAATACTTACCTGTAAAATAAACCCTAAGCTAGCTACAATATAACTAATAGTTACATTGTAGCTATCTTAGGTTTTATTTTTATTTCACAGGTAAGTATGTATTTCTTTTAACTAGGTAGACTAGTTAGTAAATAGTTATTACTCATGAGATGGATCCGTTTTTCAGTGTTTATTAAATTTTCATGCATTGAATTGCTCTTAAAAAAAGGCAGATTTCTGCTGAAACAGATTAATTTATGTTAAAGCTGTACTTCAGTTATATTAATATTTTTAATTTATTTTATTGGACTGTAACTTTTCCTTCTGTTTGGACAATATTTCTTTTACATGAAGATTTAATAAATGCTGTTGAATCTGATCCATCTTGTGCGTACCCTTCATACAGTATTTGTTTTTCAGGATAACACATCATAGTGAAATTGGTTCTTTTTGAGAACTACAACCACACTATATTCCTGATGCCGTATCCTGGAGTGAGAAGCACGGCCATTCCAGATGTCAAGCCACTTCTATATAAGTCTCAGGAGAGACTTCGACTGGCAACATCTAACTTCAGGGGAGTTTTCATATTGTATTGTGATATTTTTGTCAGATATATCAGACTGTTGATTTCCAGAACCCCCTGCATCATCCGTTATGTAATAAAGGCAAAAACGAAAATTATACTTTTTTTTTTTTTTGGTAATTATAGCCGACGTTAGTTTATTTTGCAATATGTACATATGTATGCATACAATGTATATAGACATATATAGTAGTGAATTGGAGCCCTTGGCGGTTAAGTAAAATGCAATATTCCGATTTAATAAAGTGTTATACTGTGTATATCTTTCACATTCCAATGTTCTTCACATAGGGGAATATGTTCTATGTATTGTCAAATAGATATTTCTATATATATAGGTACCGATATATATTTTACCAAAAAACACCAGATATATATATATATAGAAATATATATTTATGAATAAATAGAACATATTCTTCTATGTGAAGAACATTGGAATGTGAAATATTAATATTTTCATGTCGGGTTAGCGCACTTGAGAAAATGAGATTGGGTTTGCGCGCAAGTAGGATGCTCCAATAAAGTCTATGGTGGAATACATTAACGAGGTCACGATATTAGAAGTTTGTCTTTTTGCTCGTGTCGGGTTAGCGCACGAGAAATTTGTAATACAAGGGCTACCCAACATGCTCAAAAATGTTACTTCTAGCAGAGGTAACGCTCGAGAGGGAGCAATAAATAGCGCGCCATGCGTAATCTGGCCCTAAATGAATTAATTTAGATTAAAATGGAAAAACTTAAGCATGACGCTTAATGAAACAAGTAACAACATAAATTTTTATTTTTCCTGAACAACTGGTAAACTACCTGTGCAATACAACATACATCCTAAATATCTGGTCTCTTATTGGGTCTTGTTGCTGTATTATTTGTATTATGTTAGTGAGTGAAGGTTAATAATTTATAAAATGCTGTAGAACTCATCTTGATAACCGCAGCAGGAGATTCAGCTTTCACATTTTGGGATAAAATAAAGCAATTTTCTTTGATAGGTTTTGGAAATCATATCACTTTGTGTGAATTGGTTTGACCATAAACTGTTCAATGAAGTTAACCGTAATAATTACTTCTGAGAAACAAATAAAGATTTAACATTACTCGGAACACAGATTTTACAAGCATTGTCTCATGATGTAGCAAACATAAACTAGAAATAAATATGATAATGGACTCTTTCTTATAATCATCGAAAAACACTATTATAAATACATTTTCTGTGACGGTTTTAATATGAATTCACAAAAACCATGTTAATATTAAAGTGTTTTACTAGTAGCATTAAAGCAATATATATATATATATACATATATCATCTATATAGCTATCATCCTATCCGTCTCTTTATCTGTCTTGTTGACTATCTATTATCTATCTATCTATCTATCTATCTATCATCTATCTATTATCTATCTATTATCTATCTTTTTCTCTATATAACTATCTATCTAGCATCTATCTATCTATCTATCTATCTATCTATCTTTGTTTGTTACAACTTCCTGTGTGCTCAAATTAATATACATCACCATTAAAAATATCAACACTCTCAGGACTTTTGTCATTACAAAATCATATTTTTGTTTTAAAAAAAAGGCTTACAACATCTCAGCCATTTTGAAGACCTTACAACACCACAATGCACGGTGCTATGATAGAGCCAAAATATTGACCTAGTTTTAACCCCTTAACCCAATATGACGTAGGTCTATGTCATGCATTACAAAGCCCATAGTACTGCATAACGAAGATCTACATTGCACCTGCAGGAAGTTCCAGCAGATTACGCTGTTCCTGAGCTGCTGGCACCTTTCTGCATATGTTAAAAGAGAGCACAATCTGTAATTCGATATCATATGAAGGCAGATGCCAGATCGTTACAGACAGTGACACTGTGTTTCTCACTCTATCGTTCTTCTGCTGGTTCTTGTTGGAGGTATGGGAGGTAAAGCAAGAGGTGGGTGGGCTAATCAGCCAATAGAATGCGAGCTCAATTCTATTGGCTGATTGGATCAGCCAAAAGGATTGAAGCTCAATCCTATTGACTGATTGCATTAGCCAATAGGAATTTTTCACCTTTAATTGCGATTGGCTGATAGAATTCTATCAGCCAATCGGAATTCAAGGGACGCCATTTTGGATGATGTCATTTAAAGGCACCTTCATTTGTCGATAGTTGTCGGAAAGAAGAGATGCTCTGCATCGGATGTCTTGAAGATGGAGCCACTCCGCGCCGGATGCATGAAGATAGAAGATGCCGTCTGGATGAAGACTTCTGCCCGTCTGGAGGACTACTTTTGCCTGGATGAAGACTTCTCCCGGCTTCATTGAGAACTTCTTGCTCACTGAGGACTTCTCCTAGCTTCATTGATGATGGATGTCAGATTTTTAAAACTGTAAGTGGATCTTCAGGGGTTAGTGTTAGGTTTTTTTAAGAGTTTATTGGGTGGGTTTTATTTTTAGGTTAGGGTTTGGGCAGCAATAGAGCTAAATGCCCTTTTAAGGCCAATGCCCATCCAAATGCCCTTTTCAGGGCAATGGGGAGCTTAGTTTTTTTTAGTTCGGATTTTATTTGGGGGGTTGGTTGTGTGGGTGGTGGGTTTTACTGTTGAAGGGGTTGTTTGTATTTTTTTTTTACAGGTAAAAGAGCTGATTTCTTTGGGGCAATGCCCTGCAAAAGGCCCTTTTAAGGGCTATTGGTAGTTTAGGCTCGGGTTTTTTTTATTTTGGGGTGCTTTTTATTTTGATAGGGCTATTAGATTAGGTGTAATTAGTTTAAATATCTGATAATTTGTTTTTTATTTTTTGTAATTTAGTGGGGGGGTTTTTGTAATTTAGGTAATTGTATTTAGTTTAGGTAATTGATTTAATTGTAGTGTAAGGTTAGGTGTTAGTGTAACTCAGGTTAGGTTTTATTTTACAGGTAAATTTGTATTTATTTTAGCTAGGTAGTTAGTAAATAGTTAATTAACTATTTAGTAACTATTCTACCTAGTTAAAATAAACACAAACTTGCCTCTGAAATAAAAATAAACCCTAAGCTAGCTACAATGTAACTATTAGTTACAATGTAACTATTAGTTATATTGTAGCTAGCTTAGGGTTTATTTTATAGGTAAGTATTTAGTTTTAAATAGGAATTATTTAGGTAATGATAGGCATTTTTATTTAGATTTATTTGAATTATATTTAAGTTAGGGGTGTTAGGGTTAGACTTAGGTTTAGGGGTTAATAACTTTAGGATAGTTGAGGCTACATTGGGGGCAGCAGATTAGGGGTTAATAACTGTAATGTAGGTTGCGGCTATGTTAGGAGCGGCAGATTTGGGGTTAATAACTGTAATGTAGGTTGTGGCGACGTTGGGGGCGGAAGATTAGGTGTTAATAAATGTTGGTAGGTGGCGGCGATGTTAGGGGCGGCAGATTAGGGGTTAATAATATTTAACTAGTGTTTGCGAGGCGGGAATGCGGCGGTTTAGGGGTTAATAAGTTTATTCTAGTGGCGGCGATGTCGGGAGCAGCAGATTAGGGGTTAATAATTTTATTTTAGTGTTTGCGATGCGGGAGGGCCTCGGTTTAGGTGTTACTAGGTAGTTTATGGGTGTTAGTGTACTTTTTAACACTTTAGTTATGAGATTTATGCTACAGCTTTGTAGTGTAAAACTCATAACTACTGACTTTAGAATGCGTTACAAATCTTGCGGGATAGGCTGTACCGCTCACTTTTTGGCCTCCAAAAAAAAGCTTGTAATATCGGCGCTATGGAAGTCCCTTTGAAAAAAAGACTTTATGAAAATTGCGTAAGTTAATTTGCGGAACGGACAAAAAAGTGTGCGAGACAGCTGTACCTACAAGACTCGTAATAGCCTTAACAATGCTTTTTTACTCATAACGCAAAACTCGTAATCTAGCCGATAGGTAGACAGACAGATTGATGGATTTACATACTTTTTTTTAAATAGTAGCTCTGTGTCTATGGGGCATATGTATCAAGCTCCTGCAGGCTCGCCAGAAACACCAGTTATGAAGCAGCGGTCACAAAGACCACTGCTCCATAACCTGTCCGCCTGCTCTGAGCAAGCGGACAGACATCGCCGGAAATCAACCCGATCGAGTACAATCGGGTTGATTGACACCCCCTGCTGGCGGCCCATTGGCCGCGAGTCTGCAGGGGGCGGCATTGCACAAGCAGCTCTTGTGAGCTGCTGGTGCAATGCTGAATACGGCGAGTGAATTGCTCGCCGTATTCAGCGAGGTCTGTCAGACCTGATCCGCACTGTCGGATCAGGTCCGACAGACCTTGATAACTTGGGGCCTATATGTCTATATAGATATATACATATATAAATGCTTATCCAATAGAAACAGAACCCTTAATTTTTCTATATATAGTATATATATGAGTAGCTTAAGCCACTGTATTTCATAAGGAGAGCATTTGCTGGCATATTTTAATCAATAATATTATTCATTCTCATAGACTTAAACATTTTATTAAACATTTTTCAGATGCAATTAATTGTGGTACGAGCCCGGCTTTGTTTAAATACATAAATTATATTTAGTTTAAAAGATGTTTCAACATCAAAACAATAATGAGAAATTATTGCTATAATTACTATTTCAATTATCTGTTATTTCATGGCTGGACGATCCTCTCTTATTAGAACTTTAATCACTGAGAGGGCCAAAGATTAATTACACTTAAATTCTGTATGAGCATGTAACAAAAAGCTGATTAACCTCATATTTATGTCAAACATAATTATAAATGTTATTATAAAAAACAGTGTCTGAGTCAGAATTATATATTTCTTTTAAAAATTACATTGATAGCAGAAAGCGCAAGACAATTTAAGCCTAAATTTACATTTTTTATATATAAGATAACGGCCTAGATTAATTGCCACTCGTAAGGTTGTAAATACGAGATCATGATCAAAATTAATTGAGCAGCACTTCAACTATTTTTTTTTACTATTTTGTTTGTGGGCCTCCCTGCCATTGTATTGTTACATGTGGAGCTCAATAAAAAGGGCTTAACCTGCAAAGCAACGGATGCTGCTTTTGAGGTCTTGTGAGGTGCGGTTGCTAATGCAAGTCGCCTTTGTGCAATGTACGAAGCTGCAGTCATCTAACCCATTTGTTCAGGGTGATTTACAGGCCCTGCTTTCTTGCGATTGGTTATGAAGAGACCAGAGCACGCTATTGCCCCAGGAAGCCCTTATGCAATGGTACATGAGTAGATGCACAGTGCCTCTGCCTATTTACTTTGAAGGGGGTGGACAGGTTACCAACTTGGGAAACTTGTTCACCCTCTCTATTGTACATGGGGCCAATAATATCTGTCACCTCAACTAAGAACCTTTAAGTACATGAAAAATCAATAAATACTACAGCAATGCTTTAGAAACAAACTTGCAAAAAGGTTTATGTAAATGTTTATATAATATTCCCATGTTTCTTTAGTTCTGCTAAGTAATGTCTCGCTGGCTAGAATGAAAGGTGTCTCCAGGAACTGGCTGTGCACAAGAGGGCGCTCTAGAGCTGTGGTTGTGATTTTAAAGCAGATCAGAAATATTCTATTGCCCTTCGGAAGTATTTGCAGTTGTGTCTTTTTATTTTAGAGATGACTGGGTTATCTCATTTTCATTTTATTTCCCTTTTAACTGTTTTCTTCAAGTTTTCTTTTATCCATACACTACACTGGGGGCCTGATATTCAAAAGCTCACCGCTCAGTTGAGATGATCTAAGACATCTCCTCAGTATGAAGAGGTCCTTAAAATATATTAGAAACACAACTTTTGGATTGAAAGATATTTAGCTCTTTATTCAGAGTTCTTGATGTGAAGGAGAGACACCTACATTAAAATATAAGGTCTAAAAAAAAATGTCAAAGATTTTGCAAGATTTCTCTGCATGCCAGCGGGGTTTTGCATATCAGGCCCTGGATGTTTTATAGAGGGAGGGATTTCTCTTTAATTAGTTTGTTCTGTAAGGTTATGAAGGCTTTTCAGTGATTTCTTTACAGTGGGACTTGTTCTATGTGTCAATAAGTGAACATCTACAATAAAAATGCTGCCCTTTGAGTATAAAGTAGAATGACTCACAACCTGTAATGAAGTCAGGTAAAAATCTTTCAGAGTTGCACAATTTTTGATAATTTTCCATGAGATATTGACAAATCAGAGTTATAAGACCCCGTCTATAAAGAATCAGATACAGCTTTGAGACCCGAGCATTGGAGTCTTAAAATGCTAGTTAAGTAGCTGTTGTCTTAAGATCATCTGATTAGGATGACTGACAAACCTTGCTCTAGAGCAATTCTTGCAGGAAACAGGGAGGGCAATAGCACAAGTAATTACTTGTGCAATCTTAACTACGAGCAATGTATGCTGTCCGCTCACAGTGGTGCCTATTCCATGTGTTGGTTCTCATACCAATTCCAATAGTAAGTGATAGTCATCTTCTGATTTTGAATTATTAATTTTATTCAATACACATTAAAATCTTAAATTTTGGTGTTTTGGAATGGGAAATGCATTTTTTGTTTTGCATTTCATATGTTGGTATCTTCCCATGTCATAGTATTTCTGTAAACTAAAGTTTTAAAAAATAAAACAAAAAAAAGGTCTGCTGAAAGAAACAAAACAATATGTGGCCTAGATTATGAGTGTACTACACTCATTAATACAAGCACACGTAAATGTGCACTGGTTATACAAGTCAGGCACAATGCAAACACAACCTCGGGTTCGCATTGTCTGGAAGCCTTGCGCTCACGAGAGCGTGCTTCCATAGGCTCCAATGGGAGCCTTGTTTTTCTGCTGTGAGACACGGCAAACCACCTAGCACAGTGCTTTATTTAATGTTAATTGGGGCAACTTTTTTATCATTAACCAGAGGTCTGACCGCGAGCTCGTGGGAGCATCCAGCGCTAAGGAATTTGGCAGCCCTATACAAATAAATGATGATGATGATAATAATAATAATAATATTTAACCAGCCACTTAAAAGAGCTGGTTATTTAACATGCACCCGTAAACAGGCATATTTGCCCTTTACAGGCGCACGTTATAATAGCGCTCCACTTTTAATCTAGCCCTATATGATAAGTGTGGGTACCTCACCGAAAAACAAAGTTAAAATGTATGGGTAATTACAGCTAAGTACTTAGCAAAGAATTAAATTAGTGTGAAATTGTTTGCGCAGGAGTATTAAATATCCAGTACTTATTGCAGTACAGACTGATATAAACTTAACTAAGGATATGGAGCCTTTTAAGATCACTTGGGGAACTAGAGGTAATAGTGGTTATAGGAGTGATGCAAGTGTGACATGGGGCTACCAACTATATTGATCTACAAAAGAAGTAAATGGGAGAGAGCATTATCAGGAATGATAGGCAACACACGATATAGAATTTATTTAACTAATTATTCTAGGCAATTTTTGGCCATAATAAGTGTTTGAATTTCATTCTATGTTAGTCAACTAGTTAATGTAGTACTTTTTGTGCCCCCCCTCTCTTTGTTTAGCAGATGGTTCCAACTTGTCAGCTGATTTGCACAATTGTAGCCTAAATGGTTAAACATAGGTATGTCAGTTTTATCCAATAGGATAACAGTAGTGTGTATATAGGACAGGAATTACGCTAGCCAATCATGTCTATGAATAGGGCAGGAATAGCCGAAACATGTAGGATTGATTGGCGTCTTATTCTGATATATCTTTATATCTGTTTTTAAAGCTCTGATGTTTTCCGGTGTTTTAATTAAAAGAAGAGGAAGCTTTGAGGATCGCTGTGTTTTCTTTGCTCGTTTGCCGTATCATAATTAAAATTAAAACAGCTTAGCACAGGAGTTTGAAATGGCTCAGCACTGAAGTGCCTAAAAAAAATCCAAGACAACAAATTTACCTGTATTGCTCACCACCCTTTACAACAACAAAAAAACAGATAATTGCTGATTTGCAGGTCTTCTCATATATTTTGGTATGTTACGACTCATTCAAGCTTATTATTATAATTTTTGCAACTCTAATATTTTCTATTGTCCCTTTGCTGTGTGCTCAGACAAAGAACCAATAGCTTCTTTCTTTTATATTAAAAATGCCCCAGTTTTATCAATGACATTCAAATGCACAGAACTGCAATTTATGCAAGCAAGCAAGCGGACGGCAGATTTTTCTAATTCTATATATATATATGCACACACACACACTTATATATATACACACACACAAACACACACACATATATATATACACACACACAAACACACACACATATATATATATACACACACATATATATATACACACACACACACACACATACATATATACACACACACACACACACATACATATATACACACACACAAACACACACACACACAAATATATATATATATAACAATTTATTTTGTTCCCTTAGCTCAAGAAATAGTTTGATTCTTGCAAGCCGGTACAGTGTGTGACAGAGGAAAAATTAATTTTCCTTTTCAAAATTCAGTATTTGTAAAGATACTGCACTCACCAGGAGCTGCCTATTTCTGCAAAGTGCTCTGCATAGATAAGACCTTTAAAGTGAATTTTTATGAGATTTTATCTTTCAGTATAGTAGGTATTTTTCAGAGCAACATCAGTTTCTCTCTGGTGGAAGGTGTATCATAAAAGCACAAAGGCTTGTTATTAATTCTCTTTGCACTTGGAATCTTTAGGGACCTGCGCAGTTCGCATTTGTAATTTATTGCACGAGTCTCCTGAACAGCAAATAAAAGGGGTTTGTTTATATTTCTATGTGCTTCACATTTCTGATGTGTATTAACAACTAATTTATACTGATTTATCATAGTGACTGTGAATCGCATCCTTTAATGAAATTTCGATTTTTATTTTTGAGATTCATTCCGTGAATAAGAACCAAGGACCCACTTATCAAAGTTTAATTTTGTTCAGCATGAATTAATTATGTGTTTCTCCCATCTTGCAACATTATCACCTGGCATGATTCTCAAAATAAATGGGCATCCCCTTGTCATAAAGTTGCCATCTGAAGTGCTTTCTATTCTAATGGTAAAGTACTCACAAGTTTTAAGAATTCAGACATATTCATAAATGCAGACGAATGTCAGAACCCAGAGAGCGTGTATACAGGGTTAGACTAGGAATAAAAAAGCAGCCCTGAAAAACATTGAATACCAGCCCTATTTTCTATTGAGTCCGTAGAATGCAGACACCTATTTTCATCAAGGGCATTAATGGAATACTCCTTCCATCAATTTTCTTTTCAGAATTACATTTTATTACTTTGTATTAAACAAAGTCTGATTGTTACTATAAAGGCTCCCTACAACCCAATTTTATCCATGACTCCCTTTCACAGTGTAAAAATGATTATCCATATTGTGAACTGGAGAAGCCACTCAAAACAGTGTGTCACTTTGTCTCACAGTGACTTGACTAGACACTAGAAACCATTCAAAGGAGGGCTACTAAAATATTACATGATCTAAAAAATTGTAATAATCCACATTCAAAAGTGAGGAAAACGTTATTAAAAAAGTACTTTAATGGTATGCAGTAAAAGCAGTTTACAGGCACAATAACACTGGCATTAACACTTGGATTATCATACGCGTTTCTTGCCCACATGCACTTTATCAGGGATCTGTTATATACTTAGTAAAACAGCAGTTTAGTCCCCCATTTTCTAGTATCCTTCATATATATCTTACTCAAGAAAATCTCCTTGTATCTTTTCATGCTAGGGAATGACCACCTACACTACATTTTCAGCCAGCACTTACTTATTTGTATTTTGTTTTAGTTGTACATCTTCTGTACAAAACAGATAGGACCATATAGAACAGATCACTGCAGGTTCATAGCTGGGGAGCTGCGCTAATCTCAACACTTCTTCCCAGAGCTCAGCTAAACCTATTAAAAGCGGGGCCTGGGGCTCTGTGAAGAAGGGTCCAGATTATTATTATTATTATTAATAATAACAATAATCAAAATATACACAATAATGAATATTCAAAGTTGTCAAACTTTAATCTATATAAAAATAACCTTTTATTCAGGTTCCCAATCAGTTGCAAAATCTTTTTTTGGAAAAGAACAATTTAAGTTATTTTATGCAAATCCAAGCTTCTGTGTCTTATAAAGCATCTTCTTTTAATTTTATTAAATGAGTGTACTTGTTGTACATTTGGCCTTTTAATTCATCAGCACCATAGGAATCAACAAGAGACCAAAATAAAGCTGAGAAGAAAAACAATAGCAGGAAACTATTGACACTGTAAATATAGATAGGTAATTTCATCTTATTTCCTCTACTTCAAAAGCTCACAATCACCTACTCAGGAAACCTTTATGGTGTCCATTTATTAAGATTAAGACTAACAAAGTTACTAGAAAGGGAACCTGTCTTCCCAAGTTTGCTGCTAGAATGTATGATTACTCAAGAAATCTCATGTGACACCAAACCCCATACTCAGCCTCACCCCTGCTCTTCCCCAACCAATTGAGGAAGAGCAGGGCTTGTCAATAATCTCAGAAAAAATAATCTTGGATGTTTTAAGTCCACCATCTCTTAGGTGGTGGAGAGATCTTATGATTGTAGGCTTGTATCAGTGCTCCTGCAAGGGCTCCCAAGCTGCGTCCGCTATTGTATATATAACAGTTTTATTATATTGTAACTATCCCAACCCATATATCCTAGTAGTCCATTCTATGTATTTCTACTACGTTTTCTTCATAATTATATTTATTCCAAAATGATAATTTATAATTCCCTGATTCTTATTTTCTGTTTTATTTTTCTTAACTTAAATATTTTAAAATATTTAAAGGTCTTAATAGATTTACTGCCCCCTGTCTCTGCTATAAGCTCTGAATATAAGGATCTTACAATTTATATTTTTTAGTTCATGCAATAATCCTCCTTTAATAGATTCTGATGTATTCATATTATTCTGTAGATGTGATACACAGAGTAACAGAATGTTCCAGCATGGTAATATACAATAATTCAGGTCAATACTTTGTAAAACAATAATGATAAAATCTACTTTGTAAAGAAATGATATGAAAATGTGTGTGAAGTCACTGAATGATGTATAATGTATGAATGGTGAATGATATATTAGGAAGCTTCAGTATTCCTCCTGTGCATATTATAATCTTGTTACAGTGGAATACATATGAAAAAGAAATGTGACATTTAACTATGCTCAGTGTTGTAATCTTGTTTCCAGTTTAGGCTTGGGACCATGCATTCCTGTGAGTAAATATTACATTTAGTGTTCCATATAAAATGTTCTGATTTCTTTAGAGAGAAACATTTATATGAATCTTTCATGATTTAGATAACATACAATTTTGAACAACTTTCCAATTTATGTCCATTATAAAAATTACTTCAATCTGTTTGTTTGCTTTGTTGAAGGAGCAGGATACCAAAACATTACATAATACGGGTAACTTGGAAAGTTGTTTAAAATGATATGCTCTGTCCTTTCACTTTAACATTTTATTACAACACTTAATGGCCTCTAGCAGTACGTTCTATGGGGCCGATTTATCAAGCTCTGTATGGAGCTTGATGCCCCTGTTTCTGCGCGAGCCTTCAGGCTCGCCGGAAACAGCAGTTATTAAGTAGCGGTCTAAAGACAGCTGCTCCGTAACTTGTCCGCCTGCTCTGAGGCTGCGGACAGAAATCAACCCGATCGAATATGATCGGGTTGATTGACACCACCTGCTAGCGGCCCGCGAATCTGCAGTTCACAAGAACTGCTGGTGCAATGATAAATGCCAACAGCGTCTGCTGTCGGCATTTATCGATGTGCGGCGGACATGATACGCTACATTGTATCATGTTCACTCGCACTATGATAAATCTGTCAGGATTCCATTTCATGTTTTACTTCTCTCACTTCTCATCACATGGTTCTCTCACTTTCATGTTACTTAAAGAGACATGAAACCCACATTTTTTCTTTCATGATTTAGAAAGAGCATGGCATTTTAAACAACTTTCTAATTTACTTCTATTTTCTAATTTGCTTCATTCTCTTGATATCACTTGCTGAAAAGCATATCTAGATATGCTTAGTAGCTGCTTATTGGTTGTTGCACATAGAGGCCTCCTGTGATTGGCTCACACATGTGCATTGCTATTTCTTCAACAAAAGATATCTAAAGAATTGAGCAAATTAGATAATAGAAGTAAATAGGAAAGTTATTTAAAACTGCATGCCCTATCTGAATCATGAAAGTTAAATTTCGACTAGACTGTCCCTTTAAGGCTCCACCTGTCAGCAAACAGGTGCTTAGTTATTTCCATTAGCAGGAGTAACAGCTTACACACAGTCTCTGGGCTGCATTGTTTTTCTCAAACCAACTGCTTTCACAAAGGACTGTTTGCTTGGATTACTCTGTACTATTTTCTACAAGGATTACATCCCCTGAAATATCCTGTTTGCATCCTTGGACTTACAGCTAAGTTACCTCTTAATTTTATTCCTTGCATACTATTTGAGAACTTAACTGCTAAATTGTTATTGTACACTTACAGCATCACTCTTAATTTAACTGGAGCTGACAGGCACTGCAGTTTTCTAAATAACTCTGCACACTATTTCATACTGGGGAATCAATGTCTCCTTTCTCACTTCATAATATATATGCTGCTTTAAGAACAAGACTTTGAACTCTAAGTTACAAGATTGAACTGAAGAGGATTTAACTATTTCAAAATAAAAAGAGTTACTTGGTTTTGCAACTGCAAGTCTGGGCATCTTGCCAAATTCCTCTCTTACTCTGCAGCAGCTGCTCTCAATAAACACAGTTACAAAGTTGCAGCTACAAGACAACTGAAGCATTCTCTGTGACTTGTTAAAAGTATATCTCTTGCAAACCAAGCTTACTTCTTACAAGGATTAACCAACTCTCTCCTGCATTACATGTTTATTTAATGTAAGCTTAAAAAATAATTTTTGTTCTTTCAAGTTCTTTAAATTAGAAGCATATTTTTCTTCTATCATTTTTTCATTATTTTTCCATACTGTGCCAGTCTAACAGTATTGGAAATATTGTGCTTAGAAGGATTCATGTTGTGATAGTACTAACAGCATTGAACCTCTAACTTAATATTAATTCACCACAGGTTTACTGGTCTATGCTCACCTAAATAGCCCAAAAACCCTGGTGATACAAAACAATAATTGATCTGCAGTTGCGTTCCACTTACATAGTTGAAATAGACCTTACAAAATCTACCCCAATGATTACAGAAAATAATAAGAGACTGCGCAATTAGACAAGGAAAGTTTACAAATAATACAAAGTAAAAGTTACATAAACAATGAGAAAATGTTAAATATTCCCCCGTTGTTATACAATTTATATGGCACGACAGTATCGTTTGCGCTGCCTCACACAAAGAACAATGCAATATCTTATAACAGATGGTTAAATATTTTAGCCACGGCATCTTAACACGGCCTAAATGTTTTAGCGCTCCCTTTTCTTTTAACAGGTAGCACTGTGAGTGCTATTAGCGCCGTCATTGTGCTCATATTACGGTGAGTATCGCGCTCATGCCCAATCCAACATACAGCTGTAAAATGTAGCTCTATTTAAGACCTGAAGTAAACCATTTTTATTAACAGTATAGCACAGAACTACATGAAGAACTATACTACTTGCGCACCCTCGGCTTACCGGCTTACTCAGCTTAAAGGGACATTAAATAGATACTAAACCCATTTTTTAATGATTCAGATAGAGCATTTAATTTTAAGCAACTTTCTAATTTAGTACTATTATCAATTTTCCTTTGTTCTCTTGCTAACTTTATTTGAAAAGCAAGAATGTAAAGCGTAGGAGACGGTCCATTTTTGGTTCAGCACCTGGGTAGCGCTTTGCTGATTGATGGCTAAATGTATATTACTGCACAATCTAGCACTTGTTGTTAAAGGGACACTAAAATTAAAATGAATCTTTCATGATTCAGATAGAGAACACATTTTTAAACAACTTTCCAATTTACTTCCATTAACAAAATATGCACAGTCTTTTTATATTTAGGCTCTTGGGGGTTCATTTATTAATGTGCGGATGGACATGATCCAATATAGCGTATCATGTCCGCCGCACATCGATAAATGCCGACAGCATAGCTGTCAGCATTTATCATTGCACCAGCAGTTCTTGTGAACTGCTGGTGCAATATCACCCTGAAGATTCGCGGCCAATCAGCCGCTAGCAGGGGGTGTCAATCAGCCGGATCGAGTTAAGGAGCAGAGGTCTTAGGAACTGAAGCGGAGTGCGTTGGAGGCAGCATCCACTGCTTCTTAAATAAACCCCTTGGCGTCACCAGCTCGTACTGAGCATGTGCAAGAGTTCACAGAATATATCACATGATACAGGAGGAGTAGAAATAGACATAATTTTGAAATTTTTTAGAAACAAATCTACTACTCATTTGAAGTTTAGACGAACAGGTAGTTTTACTTAGCAGCGAATGCTGCTTACTCCGACTATCATTTCAGGCTCGTTTCAGCTTATGCAGTCGGCGATGTCGAGCGGACATGATTCTCTATAGCGAATCATGTCCGCTCGCCATTTAATACATTTACCCCTAAGTGCTATTGCATTGTCTTTTTATCATGCTTTTGTTGATAATGCACCAAGCAGCACTCTGGACAAGGAAGAGTGATTGATTTATACCTACACAGATTAAATACATGGGAGTGAAGTTTCTCCATTCTAAGATTGCCATTCACTGACACAGATATATAAATAGGAAATCACGGTGACTCTGAATATATTTAGTTGTTTCAACCATTAGAGTTATAATGCATGTGACTATTGGAAAGAAACTAATATAGTAATAGAGATTTTTAGTTTGTACTTCAGATGTTCAAGCTCTCATATACACATTTTAAGGGTTTATTATTGATATATTTTATTATTGAATGCACATCATTGCATGCATATATTTTATTTATATATATATATATATATATATATATATATATATATATATATATATATATATATATATATATATATACATATTTAAAGGGACACCAAACCCAATTTTTTTCTTTTGTGATTTAGTTAGAGCATGACATTTTAAGCAACTTTCTAATTTACGCCTATTATCAAATTTTCTTCATTCTCTTGGTATCTTTATTTGAAATGCAAGAATGTAAGTTTAGATGCCGGCCCATTTTTGATGAACAACCTGGGTTGTTCTTGCTGATTGGTGGATACATTCATCCACCCATCAAAAAGTGTTGTCCAGAGTACTGAACCCAAAAAAAAAGCTTAGATGCCTTCTTTTTCAAATAAAGATAGCAAGAGAACGAAAAAAACGTTCATAGGAGTAAATTAGAAAGTTGCTTAGAATTTCATGCTCTATCTGAATCACGAAAGAAAAAACTTGGGTTCAGTGTCCCTTTAATGGTATACATACATTCTTATTAAGCACATTTACCCAAGTTTTAAAAGATAATTTAAAAAATCCTTATAATGGCTGATCCATTATCACTTGATCTCTTAATACCCAATATATAGCAATGGTGTATCTTGGTCTTATGTGTATGGGGTTAGAGCTATTCAGGGGTGTGATTAGACCATCTCTTGAAAGCGGTGACATTTTTAAGGTTGCTGGATGGAAATTGGAGAAGAGCTTAACCTTAACCGTCCTGCAAAACTGTTATGATGACCCATTTAAACACCAGTGGGAAATCCCTCTGCATATTGCTTGGCACACAGGGACTTATTCGCCATACAAATTCTGTGAGTGATCTAATGAGATTCATTATTACGTGCATATTTGATACCACAAATGTCCTATGATTTTTAGTAGGGATATCTGCTAGTTAACTTAAACATTGGCATAAGATTATACACAAATCACATGTTGACAGCTTGATAGACGGGACTTGAAGATCACTAAAGGTTTAATGGGAGTAAGACTTCTGAATTACTGTTGTTGTATACAAGGTCACTTATTATTTTGTCTCTCCAGTTCTAAATCTTCAGTTTTCTCCTAAATAAAGGAATGAATGATCTCATTTTGGAACATTGTTTGACTGCACATTATTTTCTAAACACAATAGATTTTCCGCTGAAGGAAATGATAGTTTCCAGCAACTATATTTGTAGATGCGTCTGTAACTCTCATGGATCAATTCACTTTGAAGAGTTGCTTAATTTAACAATCCTAAATAGAATCTGTCATGTAAACAACAATAGCTCCTTGAAGTGTAAAAATATAGAACATGTAAATATTACAATCTTTAGGGAAATGATTATGACCCTCAGGACTACATGTGTACAACTATGTTGTTATACAACTGAGTTTCAAATGTTCTGTCAGCCTTTTTAAAGATTTGTTTTTAACAGTACAGATTGTTATCTGCATTTAAATCAGGTCTTGTAATCAAAGAGACAAGAAAGTCAACACTAAATGTTTGTGCTTCAGATAGAACATGCAGTATTAATAGACTTCAAATCATTTCTGTTACCAAATTTAGGGGTGAATCACAGTCCCTTTGCATAATGTGTCTAATAACCCACATGTTTTCTATAGAGCCTGGGATTTCAAACAACTGTCTAATTTACTTATAGTATTACATTTTCTTTGTTATCTTGGTATCTTTTGTACAAAAGCATATAAGCTCTGGAGTGGGCACGTGTCTGCAGCACTATATGCTACAATGGTATCTTTTTGCAAGAGCACTAGATGGCAGCCTATTTACTACCATGTAGTGTTCCAGACACCTACCTATAGCTCTTCAACAAAGAATACCATGGGAGTTAAAAACA